>NC_141541.1:110982500-111192500 GCF_021556685.1 Rattus norvegicus | reverse complement strand
ACATTATAAGCCTACATTAATGGGATTGAAAATGCCAGCTCCTCAGTGGACCCTAGGAGAAGCTGACAGGAGACTGTACTTGCAAATCTCAATCCTAGTCTAAGAGAACATGGCTGCCATATGTCACCATAGCAACACTGTCACAGTAAGGAGATCTCTGAGAAAAAGACTGAAGGTACCATGAAATTTAAACAGTAGTATTTGAAACCCTACCTTTACTTATATCAGGCTTGCCCCTCCCCATATTTCTCTATTCCTCCAGTTAACATGTTTCATTTTCATCCTACTGAGAGTTCCCCGAAGTGCAGAGTCCCCTTCCCACCTCAGGTCTCCATCTCTGCTCCTAGCAGATCCAGACAGAACACAGCTCCCTTTGTCCATCAGCGAGATCATACAGGGCAGTGTTTGTGCAATGAACTTCATTTAAGATGTAAGGAGATGGGCATAATGGTCAGGTGTTTTAGAGCAGTGTAAAACAGTCTGAGTCTGGAAAATCATACTAGACATTTGTGCTTTTTACATGACATTCTCCACTCCCAGCCCAGCCTAATTTCCCTCCAGCTTCCCCCCAGAGATAATGAGGTGGCATTTTCCCTTCCAAGGCTTTCATCTATAGTCTTCTCTTTCTACATGTCCTTCAGTACCTACAACCCCTATCTGTTCTCTCTGCAGAAGAGTCTGGCTCTCTTTGTTTCATATCCACAGCTGTTTACCTTCTGTGTCCACCCAGGTGTTTTGCTGAACAAAGAGACTTGTACTGAGGAGGAATGTCTGCCTTAGGGGAAGATGCAGCTGTGGCCTGTTATGACTTTAAATATTAGCTTTCCTCTTCTCTACTGCAATTCTAATTACTATGGAAACATGCCTAGGAGAGACGTGACACTACTAGACAAGTATGTTAGATGGATCATTGCAGCAGAGATTTAGAAGATAAACTGAAGTGAAAATGGTGGAATCAGAGGCTGGAACCAGGCTGCATGGCTTTCCTGGTAGACCAGATGGTGGGGACCAAGCTGCATGGCTTTCCCAGATAGACCAGATGGGTGAGGCTTAGGAGTGAATAGGGAGGACAATGGAGAAGAGAACAGAGGTCTGGATGTAGAATGGGACACATGGCCTTGATGGCAGATTGAATAATATCGAGCATGTAGGGGACAAACACTGATAGGGAGACAGGATAAGGATGAATCCTAAGTGTTGAACTTGGGATAGCTGGCATGGTGCCAGGCTAGTGAAAAGAATAATAGTCATATTAATATCACCCTTCTTCCTTTTGTGTCTTAGGGTTTTATTGCTGTGAAGAGACACCATGACCAAAGCAACTCCTAAAGGAAAAACATTTCATTGGGACTGGCTTACAGTTTCAGAGGTTCAATCCATTATCATCACAGTGGGAAGCAGCGCAGTGAGCAGGCAGACGTGTCTGGAAAAGTTGGGAAGAGTTCTGCATCTTGATCTGCAGGCAGCTAAAAGGAGATTGTCATCTGCAGGCAGCCTGAACGAGAGTATCTTCCACACTGGGAGAAGTTTGAGCCTAGGATCCCTCAAAGGCCACATACACAGTAACATACTTCCTCCAACAAGGCCACACCTCCTAATAGTGCCACTTCCCATGGGCCAATCAAACCACCACATTCTGCAGCTCTTACTATTAATAATAGTTGAAACTCCTCATTGAGCACAGACAATACATCAGACACTTGATGAGTACTTGGTGTGGACCTTAGTCCATGCTATGTTTTTAGGATAGTACACAGGCTGGGAAAATATCTTATTTATATATTTGTTTGTTTGCCTTTTATTGAAAATGGGGGGTTTTTTTCCATATAATATATCCTGGTTTATCTTCCCAGTTCCGTCCCCCCTCCTTTCCCATCCAGATCTACCCACTTTCTGTCTCATTAGAAAATAAACAAGTTTCTAAGAAATAATAATATAAAATAAAATAAAATCTAATAATATAAAATAAGTACATTGGAATAGTACAAAAACAAACAGAAGAAAAACAGCCCAAGAAAGGGTATGAGAAACAAATATAGACTCAGAGACCCACTCATTCACACATTCAGGAATCCCATGAAAAAGACCATAAGACCAGAAAAAAAAATATATATGCAAAGGACCTGTGTCATTAACAAAAAAGGAAAAGTAGAAAAATAAAAATAAAATATATTTTGCCTGGGCAGTAGCAGTGCATGCCTATAATCCCAGCACTCGGGAGGCAGAGGCAGACAGATTTCTGTGAGTTCAAGGTCAGTCTGGTCTACAGAGTGAGTTCCAGGACAACCAAGGCTACATAGAGAAATCCTGTATCAAAACCCAAAAGGGAAGAGGAAGAGGAGGAGGAAGAGGAGGAGGAAGAGGAGGAAGAGGAGGTGGAAGAAGAGGAGGAGGAAGAAGAGGAGGAGGAAGGAGTAGAAATTAGGAGAAAGGAAGGAAAGAAGGAAGAAAAGAAGGAAGGAAGGAAGGAAGGAAGGAAAAGAAAGAAAGAAAGAAAGAAAGAAAGAAAGAAAGAAAGAAAGAAAGACAGACAGACAGACAGGCAGGCTGGCCCTGACAGGACATTATGAGACAGAGAACCTCCAAAGACACCGTTGAGTTTGTTTTCTGTTGGCCATCCATTCATTGCTGGGCATGTAACCTTAATGGTAGTGTGCTACCCTAATAAGATTCCCTTGGAGGAATATAAAGTTTTATTTTTAACTGGTTATCAATTAGAGCTAGCTTCTGGGTTAGGGATAGAGTCATGCGTCCACTTCTCCTCTCAGACACTAACTGGTGCATACCTGTGCATGTCCTGTGCATGCTGCCTCAGTCCGTGAGTTCACATGTGCCTTGGTCTGCTGTGTTTAGATCTTGGTCTCTTGGTGTCCTCCATCCCCTCTGGCTCTCGCACTCTTTCTGCCTCTTCCTCAGAGTCCTCTGAGCCCTGAGAGGAGGGATTTGACTCTTTGCGTAGTGTCTGCCTGTGGGTCTCTGTATTTGCTCCCATCTGCTGCCGGAGGAAGAGTCTCTGATGATGGTCAGGAGAGGCACTGATCTGCGAGTATGGCAGGATGTCATTAGGACTCATTTTGTTGCTACGTTCCTTTAGCAGAACAGTAGTGATGTTTGATTTCACGCTGGGTCCCTGGGCTATCTAGTTGCAGATTCTTGGTCATTCAAGTAGCATTTAGTATGGGCTCCATGTCATGGAGTGGGTCTTAGTTAAGTCAGATATCAGTGGGCTACTTTCGCAAGCTTTACGCCACGTCTTGCAGGCTGGGCTGCTGATTACACGTCTCCCTTGGTAGCGTTCAGAGTACCACAGGGATAAAGGATCTAGTCAGGCACCAGCTCAGCTTCTCTGTGTTCATCGAGTCGTATAGGTCACCTTCAGCAATAGGACCTTACAATCAGTTTGTGGAGAGGAGCCTATTCCCTTCGCAACAGCTTGATTGTTTGAGGCTTCCCATGGGACCCCCTTTGGTCAATTTTTTTTTTTTGGTTCTTTTTTTCGGAGCTGGGGACCGAACCCAGGGCCTTGCGCTTCCTAGGTAAGCGCTCTACCACTGAGCTAAATCCCCAGCCCCACCCCCTTTGGTCAATTACTCAAGTAGATGTAACCCATTCCTGGTACTGGAAGCTTCATTTGGTGACAATGGGTCTCTGTCTCCCCCATTATTTGGCAATTTCATTTAGGTCACCTTCAAATATGTATATATTTTAGGAACCTTTTATTGTATAAGACTTCTATGCTACCCTGTATATGGACTTAATTTTATCTGTCTCTCCCTGCATTCCCCGGCCACTCCCCCTCTCCTTGATTCTCCAATTCCAGTCCTCCCCACCCCACCTTGTCCATTCATAACTATTTTATTTTAGACTGGAAAATTTATAATAAATAGAAACATACGTACTCATGGTTCTGAAGGATGGGAAGTTCAAGAAGCAAGAGGCATGCAGAGGGGGCATGTTGTTATATCCTATGGAAGATGGGGTGGGGAGGGGAGAGAGAGGAGAGAGGAGAGATCCAAACATCCTTTCATATGGAATGAACTCATTCCTGTAATAAAGAAACTAATCCATCCATGAGGGTGGTGCCCATATGACCTAAATACCCCCGACTAGTCTCCACTTCCTAATACTGTCACATGGGGAATTAAATTCCTAGCACATTTTGGGGGACACATTCGAGTCACAGCAGCACACATCATGAGATATAATGGCACCTTTTATCCTATAAGGGATATATTGTCACCTAATATTTCAGACAGGAATACAATAGCTCTCCCAAGTTTTCAGAGACAGCAAAAGCACATCATTACAGTTTTAAGTAGTAAAATTATCCAGTTGGGGACACACTGAGCTTACATTCCCTGTAGGATGTCCTAGTGGAAATATCTCAGTAGCAGATGTCGAGGGAGATCTGAATTCAGAAGAGGAAACTGCATAAGAGCTCCATTCATCTACACAGAAGTAGTTATGGGGCTAGATATCAACTGAGATGGAGCACTGAGGGGGTATGACGGCTGAGATGGAGCACTGAGAGGGATGATGGCTGAGATGGAGCACTGAGGGGGATGATGGCTGAGATGGAGCACTGAGGGGGATGACGACTGAGATGGAGCACTGAGGGGGATGACGGCTGAGATGGAGCACTGAGGGGGATGACGGCTGAGATGGAGCACTGAGGGGGATGACGGCTGAGATGGAGCACTGAGGGGGGATGATGGCTGAGATGGAGCACTGAGGGGGGATGACGGCTGAGATGGAGCACTGAGGGGGATGATGGCTGAGATGGAGCACTGAGGGGGATGACGGATGAGATGGAGCACTGAGGGGGGATGACAGATGAGATGGAGCACTGAGGGGGATGACGGATGAGAGGGAGCACTGAGGGGGATGACGGATGAGATGGAGCACTGAGGGAGGATGATGGCTGAGATGGAGCACTGAGGGGTGATGACGGCTGAGATGGAGCACTGAGGGGGATGACGACTGAGATGGAGCACTGAGGGGGGATGACGACTGAGATGGAGCACTGAGGGGGGATGACGGCTGAGATGGAGCACTGAGGGGGGATGACAGATGAGATGGAGCACTGAGGGGGATGACGACTGAGATGGAGCACTGAGGGGGATGATGGCTGAGATGGAGCACTGAGGGGGATGATGGCTGAGATGGAGCACTGAGGGGGATGACGGCTGAGAGGAAGCACTGAGGGGGATGACGGATGAGATGGAGCACTGAGGGGGATGACGACTGAGATGGAGCACTGAGGGGGATGACGACTGAGATGGAGCACTGAGGGGGATGACGGCTGAGATGGAGCACTGAGGGGGGATGACGGCTGAGATGGAGCACTGAGGGGGATGACGGCTGAGATGGAGCACTGAGGCGGATGATGGCTGAGATGGAGCACTGAGGGGGATGACGACTGAGATGGAGCACTGAGGGGGATGATGGATGAGATGGAGCACTGAGGGAGGATGATGGCTGAGATGGAGCACTGAGGGGGGATGACGGCTGAGATGGAGCACTGAGGGGATGACAACTGAGATGGAGCACTGAGGGGGGATGACGGCTGATATGGAGCACTGAGGGGGATGACGGCTGAGATGGAGCACTGAGGGGGAATGACGGCTGAGATGGAGCACTGAGGGGGATGATGGCTGAGATGGAGCACTGAGGGGGATGACGACTGAGATGGAGCACTGAGGGGGGATGACGGCTGAGATGGAGCACTGAGGATGGGTAATGGCTGAGATGGAGCACTGAGGGGGATGACGGCTGAGATGGAGCACTGAGGGGGATGACGGCTGAGATGGAGCACTGAGGGGGATGACGGATGAGATGGAGCACTGAGGGGGGATGACAGATGAGATGGAGCACTGAGGGGGATGATGGCTGAGATGGAGCACTGAGGGTGGGTGATGGCTGAGATGGAGCACTGAGGGGGGATGGCGACTGGGATGGAGCACTGAGTATGGACAGCTGAAATAGAGCATTGTGGGTGCATGATGGCTGAGATGGAGCACTGTGGGCATTGATATTCAAGGAAAGAGAAGGAAACAATAGAAAAGGAATGGCTGGAGATATAGAAAAAGCAGGACAGGGGTCATAGGGTCTGCACAAGAGGTGATGGCCAACTGTATGAAGTACTTCTGGGAGGAGACAAGGCTGACCGAGTACACACCAGTTCATCAGAGAGGTGTTGAGGAAGACTGTCTCAAACAAAGGTCACAACAGAAAGAGGAGCAAGGAAGTAGACAAATGGAATGCAGAAGATAATTCAAAATACAATAATTGTAAGAAGGGGAGGGGAAGGATGTGAGGGAGGGAGGCAGTAAAGATTTTTGTTTGGTTTGGTATTTTTGTTTGTTTGCTTTTTTTGTTTGTGTTGTAGTAGTTATTATTTTGATATAATTTTTCTCCATGTAGCCTTGACTATTTGGAAATCATTCCTTAGACCAGGCTGGCCTCTAACCCAGAGATCCTTCTGCCTCTGTCTCCTGAGTGCTGGAATTAAAGGAATGCACCAGATCAGGTGGCTCACCAAGAATCTAGAGGCTTCTTTAAAAATGGAAGAAAAATCTAGGCCTGGGAATATCGTTCAGTCATAGAGCACTTGCTGAATACATTGCAGGGGTCATCCTGGGTTCCCTCCTATCTACAGAGAGAGAGAGAGAGAGGGGGGGGGAAAATTTTAAACCATTTCTAAGTCGAAAGGAATGTGCTAAAGAGGTCAAAAACACAAAGCACAAGAGGAAAGGGGGAAATCTTCCAAGGATGTAGATATTGGGCCTGAAAGCCACTCCATGGTCTCTGTGGTGGAAGAGACGTCCCAGGACTCCCAGACAGCTTTAAAAGGAGACTGTTAGAGAGATGGGCCAGTGAGTGCTGCATAGGAGACCTGGATGGCTATAGATGTAGATGGTTTCACGGGGCATGAAAGAGACTGAAGACAGTCACATAAGGTTGCTTCTGTGTTTTTCTGGAATAAGATGCAAAGTCATTTCTAGGTTAAAACCCAAGAGTAGGGAAGCAGTGGGGAATTGGTAGCAAGATCAAGTGTGTAACTGCCGGTGAGGTCGGTAAAGGCAGGTATGTACCAAAGAACTGCAAGTTCTGCTCATAGTTGAAAAGGAAGCTGGAGGGGTTGGGGATTTAGCTCAGTGGTAGAGCGCTTGCCTAGCAAGTGCAAGGCCCTGGGTTCAGTCCCCAGCTCCGAAAAAAAGAAAAGAAAAGAAAAAAAAAATCTTGAGCATGGTGCCAAGCAGACACAAGCCTAGCACTAGGAGGTGTGTCTAGGAGTGTCCCTGAAGCTCACCTGGCCAATTGGAGAGCTCCAGGATTAGTATCCATGACACATACTCATGTACAGGCACATGAACATACAATGGCACACATGCAAAGTTTCCAGGACAAATTGCAGAAGTCTGTTCTCTCTTTCCACTGTGCGGATGCCAGGGGTCAAACTCCAGAGTTAGTTGAGGGCAGGTGCCCTTCCCCACTGAGCCCTGGTTTAGTGAGAGACCCTGTCTGAAAACAGAAGGTAGGAAACAATGGAAGAAAGCCCCCCATTATAGGCATCTGGCCTCCAAATGTGCACACATAGGTGCACACACACAATAAACACTCACGACACCAAAATAAAGAGAGAAAGAACAAAACTGTTAAATTGTGCTGTAAGTGAAATGGAGGCAAATTAAACACAGATTCTTATCTCAGCAATCTCCATCGACTTTTATGAAAGAGCAGGAAGTGGGTTTTACTCAAACCCAGATGACAATGGGAAATGGGAACAGAGAGATCAGTGACTGGCTGCATTTTGAAAGCTGAAGGCAGATGGGTCACTTAGCTAAAATCAGGAGTTAGAGCCTGCGGGCATCTGCTCAAAGAGCAGTCAAGAACTAAGAATGGGAGGCTAGATTGTCTCAGGGAGAAACAGAGACCTGGTCTCCTTGATCTGAAGATGGTGTTCTGGGAAGGATAAGCAGGTCCATCAGCCGAAAGGACAAGGACCAGTGAGAGCTGCGATGGGAGGCTCATGGAGAAGTGAACAGGGAGACCCCTGCTTGTGCCTTCAGCTCTCTTCTCACCCCTCATCCTCGGGGACCCCAAAAGGAACTTTTCCCTGGGAAATCTGATCTAAGAGAAAATACATGAAGATACTGTTCTGTGGTGTTCTCTTACTCAGATGACTCTGACTAAAAGGTCAACAGTCAAAGGTCATCCGATTTTGAGCACTACACCCCTAAACATGAAAGGGAAACTGAGGGCCGCCTGACAACCGAGGCAGTTCTTCAACATAAAAGGCAGAGAGCAAATCAAACAGAAAGGAGTCTGTAAAAGACGAGGCTGGAAAATACCTAACATATAATTACTAGTTCCTAGAGAAATCAGGGATAATGGCCAAGCCCATGAAAGGACAAGTCTGTGAGGGGCAAAGAGCCTTCTTAGCAAGCCCTGGGAGGAGAGAGGAAAAAGGCAGTACTAAAGTTGGGACACAAAATTAAAGGAATCCCCTAGAAAGCAACATGAAAACAAAGAAAGCAGGAGGAGAGATTGGTGCAGAGATTCACTAGGGTGTGTGTCAATGAGCTATGTCCTTTCAATCAGCCAAAGCTCCAGGAACGAGGACAAGGGAGAGCTTTATTAATGAAAGTAGTCAAGAAAAGTTTCCCAAATCAAAGGGCATAATTTTATAGCTTGAGATGTTTTGCCAGATCCCTAGGAAGATATGTATTTTATCAATATATCAAATAAAATTCTAAAACCGTCAGTAGAGATCCTTTAGAGGGTGGTGGTGGGGGTCATTCTTCAATAGTGTTATCAGGAAGAGACTAATAGTGGGGTCCATGGGTGAGGTGCAATGGCCAGGCTGATTCAGATCACAGAACATGGATTTCAAGGAACACGGACTTTTACACAGGAGAGAGGCAAAAGAGTCCTAGGGAGGAGAATGAAGGGATACGGCAGAACAGCAGCAGTTCTGCTGCAGGCCAAGCGAGCTAGAGACAGGCAGGCTTGTGGGAGCTAATGGCTCCACCAAGAGAGCATTGAGTTCATCGTGAAGCGGTGCCTTGAAAACTTCAAGAGGAAGCCATTTCTGACTTGGGATTCCATACCCAGCCAAACTATCCACTGATGAGGAGGTAGACTAAAGATATTTTCGATCAAGATCTCAAAATGCATCATAAGATATCAGGGTTAAACCATTCTTTCCCATGAAACATTTCTTAGGAAGTTTTTTTTTTAAATAGGATTTGTTCCATCACAATGAGGAAATAAACCAAGAACAAGAAGGTGTACTGTTACATTGCATAAAATGTAACAACACTGATACACGCTGGTGTATAAATTAATGTCAGCATACATCACAGAGACAGTGAATTGGCATTTCAAACACCCCCAGTCAGTTAAGCACCCATATCCCAAGAGTGGTGGCATTTAATCTTTTTAGCTATTAAAACCTATTCTTGTCTAAGTAAAGTAATAGAAACCTCTCAAGCTCAGAAGCCTTGAGTCTTCAAAACAGTTTCTGAGGTCTAGCATCTCATTGATCCTGTGCCTCAAACACACATACTTCATGAACCCGTGTTACCTAATCCTACTACAATGTAGGCTGTTCTGTTGTCAAAATACATTGCATGTGCCTTAGAATGACTTTTTTTAAACCAAGATTTTCATCAGAATATCTATAAGAAGGATCTCTGTGATTCTTTAGGCCTGTTTGTTAAAAACAACAAAACAAAATAAAAAACCCTGAACACAGGCAGAATTTGCTCTAGTATACATTAGTTTTACACACACACACACACACACACACACACACACACACACACTTCCTGTTCCAAGTAATAGGGAGAAACTTACACTAGAAGCCATTGATCTTTTCTGAAAGAATCTAAAACATGTGGAATGGCCAAGCCAATTCAGATTACCCAACACATGAGTTTTAGAAAACAAAAGTTCGATATTCAGAAGACAGAGTCCTCAGAGAGATCACGAGGGTCCCAAGAACACTGGTTTAGAGTCAAGTGTACAGGAACGTATAGAAAAGGCAATATCTAACTCCAGGAAAAAGAAAAGTTTGTTTAAATAGGGAAGGCAATTATAAAAATGCTACATTTTCATATGACTAGTGTTTATATTGTTACAGTGATAAATTTTAAGTGTTAGTGGAGGGAAGGGAAGCTAGTAGTATGTGATAGAGTTTTTTTTATTTTTTTCAAAAAACAAAACAAACAACAACAAACCCTTCGTCTTGCACACAGTAAACTTGGCAGATAATGCCCAAATTGAAAACTCCGGAAGCAGCATTATAGCCCTATTCTTTGGCAATGAAGCGGAGAAGTGTCACAACAGTAAGCCGGGTTGGGGGGGGGGGGGGCTGAAATGGGAAGGAAAGTTCCAGGAAAGGCAGAGGGGCACTGTTTGCTCTGCTTGTCTTGTTTGTTTTTAACTGCATAACTTTGATGAAAATAAAACTTCAGTCAAAGATCAGAGTGAGATGTGGAGCGTTCACTGAGCTTGCTGAGGGTGGGTCTGTGCTCTGGGGACTGAGCAGCCTGGCGGCCTCTTCCCAACATGAGCTTAGTGAGAACCATCACAAGCTAGAGCTGAAGTATCCATTGAGAGCAGCTGATAGCTGGGCCCTCACATGGCCTGTTAATCCCCTCAACCACCATAAATGGCTGCTGATAACAAGAGGGGGCAAACTCCTTAGCATAGCATGTCAAAAAAGTTCTACTCTCTGCTGGTTGGGAGATAAAGTAGCCAGAAAAGCACTCACGCATGCTCATGCCCTCCAATTTACACAAAGTAGTCAAGCTTTGTGGTAAAGGAGAGAGAGACAGAAACAGAGAGACAGAGATAGACAGACAGACAGAGACAGACAGAGAGATGGACAGAGACAGATGGAGACAGAGAGACAGAGACAGACAGGGACAGAGAGACAGACAAAGACAAACGGAGACAACACACACACACACACAGAGAGAGAGAGAGAGAGAGAGAGAGAGAGAGAGAGAGAGAGAGAAAGAGAAAGAGAGAGAGAGAGAATGCTAAATTATCCCTTCTTTCACTGTGAGCTCTGCTGTGAGGTGAGAAGGACCCATCCCTGGGCGAGCATGGCTTTGTGACTGAAAGAAGTGCAATGGACTCAGCTTCCCATTGTACTTGTTCTCCCAAGCCTTTCACCCTCTGGTAAAGAGAAGCCAGAAGAATGGTGGTGGCTTGGAGTCCTTAGACACGAGTGAACCCAGTTTTTCATACCCCAAATGTGCTTGTAGAGCTGTGAGCTTATAGTCAGCTGTGAGTAGGAGCTACAGTGACCTGGGTGACGCCCACCCACTGGAAGGAGGAGCTTAGCCAGCCCTAGAAGAAGGAAGGGACAGGCCTGGCTGCTGTGAGTGAGGGGAGGGCAGGAGGAGGATCTGTAGGATGGGACGGAATACAACACTGACCAGAGATCACATTACCACAGGCCACAGAAGGTCAGCAGCCAACAACAGCATGACTCCCACAGCATGAAGACCAAACGGAGTCACGTCTCCCTCCTCAAGGTGTCTGACAGAAAAGCCTTCAGATTACACCTGACCCGAGAGGTGTACAGAGGATGTGGAGGGGGAGTGTTGACCATAGCAACAACACATGTCACCTAGGCATCATGGAGTGAGGTCACCACAGCAGGGGTCAGGCCGGAGTCACAGGGTTGGGAACGAATAATATTCCATTTCCACACAGCTGTTTTATTAATGGCTATTAATATTTCTGATTTATTTACTGACTTATTTATGTATTCGTTGATTCATCTATTCATTCAAGATAGGATCTCATTCTGTTCTGGTCTAGAACTTTACTACTTAGCCTAGGCTAGCCTTAACCCCGTGATAACCCTTCTGCCTCTGCTCTCTAAGTGCTGGGGTTACAGGCATGAGCCAGTACTCCTGGCTTTGTGTGCTTACTAATATCCTTGAACTTGAGGTATCACACAAGCCTGAAACTCTGGCTTTCATAATTCTTTGAACTGTTGTTCACTGCTAATTGCCGTTTGCTGGGACCAAGAGCCCAGTGCCCAGAAGTTCATTCAGTTCATACTCACCCAGTAATGGAGCCCCAATAAAGCCCCACTTCATAGATGAAGGAAGCAGAGTTGAACAGGTGACATAACTTGACCAAAGTTGGTGGCACGGAGCTCAGACCCCATCTGCACAGATTCCAAGCCTGTGCTGACTTTCGGGAGCAGTACGTCCAGCCCGGGCTCAGCCACAAAGCACAGCTTCCTGGAGACAGCTGGTGTCTGGCATCTGCGTGCGACTGTGTACATCCATGCTCTGTGTCTGCTGGAGCCAAGAAGTCCCGACGGGGATGTGGAATGGCAGCCAGGTGAGGCCCTGATGTGCATTTGGGTGCTTTAGCCTGTTGATAGTAGCCGAGGTGGCAGTGAACCAGAGTGCCTTTTAGCTCCAGGCATGCATTTTCTTAACATGATTTTGAAACAGTTGAGGAATTTCTTAATTTTGGAATCCATTCAATAAGTTGCTGCAAAGTGAGGTACCCAGCTTGAGTTCTTTAAACTCGTGCCAAGGAGCTGTCAAGTTAAATCCCCCCAAATCATAACATTAACAGTTCTGTGTTCTGGCAAGATCCATCAAGCCCTGTGTTCTCCCTATTAAATTCCTCCACATCTGTCTTCTTTCTCCAGGCTCAGGGCTCTACATTTGCTCACAACTTTATGGTACCAGCCTGGACCACTTCTGTGGCCTCATCTACTCTGAAAATAGGAGTGGAGCTCCTATAACCCAGGGTGCTGCTCCACTCCTATTTATGGGTTATCATGGCTCAGAGATAGGGACCAAGGTGAACATGTGGTTCTTGCCTAGTCTCAGCTTCCAGACTGAGAACAAGAACTTGTGACCTAACTTGTGCCACTGCCCTCCCAAAGTCTTGTTTTGTACATTGCCTCCTGGACTACATTTCCCATTTTCCTTTGGGCTTAGGTGAGGTCATAAGATCCAGGTCTTGGTGAGGATAGCTGAGGGAACTGATGAAGCCACTTCGGGAGGTGGTGACTCCTCCTTCTCTATCCCTTTTTCCACATTGTCTAGGAGCCTGGACCTGGTGGTGACAATGTGGTGGTCACATTATCTGAATAACAAAGTGATGATTTAAAGGACCAGGGTCCCCGGAGTGACCACGAAGAGCCAGTCTCAGCTGTTCCATGGATGATACAAGATGTTTCATACATAGTTCACGCCACTGTTGACTGGAAGCTCATCTAATCCTATCCATCAGCTGGATTCCCCAGATCCTGGGCTCCTCCCAGAACTGTACTGGGGTCCAGAAAAGACTGCAGTGAGGACCATGCAGAAGCCTATTGTGACTTAGCTTCAAGAAACCCAGAACTTACTCTACATCTCATTAGTCAATACACTTCTAGCCTGGGGAGATGCCACTGCTCTGCGAGGAGCAGCAAGTGCATTTAGAGAGATAGGGAATTGTTGGCAGCCATCTTTGGAGACTCTCTCATCATGCCTTATCAGAACCTAGAGTTGGCTCTCAGATCAAAAGGGGTGAGTATTCTGCAGTCTCTCATCTAGAAATGGTGCTTCCCTTCCTCCCTGAATGAGGAGGACAACTGCTAAGATGTTCACCAAAGTCTAGATGGTGCAGTGCCTGTGATTCAGGAAGAGGCCAGGGAGAGCCACAGTTTCTGAACTAGAGGTAAAGGAATTATCTGTTCGCCACCCACCCTCACTTCTCAGTGTGGAACCTAAAGTCAAGAACTGGAGCCCAGCTGATATTGGGGGAAAGTTTACACAATTCTGAACATGGCAAATGGCTTCCCTTGGCTCCTTAGCCACTTGATGGAGTTGGGCTTAGGGCCCAGCATGATTGTTCTTCTACCTCACCTTCACCTGTTGAAAGAAGAAACCATTCCCCTCCTTCACACCTAACTCCCACCAGCCTCACTGGTCTTTGAGCCCTGTGATAGAGAGGCGTGGCTCCCTCACATTATGTGAATATACTATTTCATGTGGCCCAGGGGAGTTACATTTGCTGATGGTACTAAATTGCTAATGAGCTGGTTTGGTGACCCTGGACCGCAGCAGAGCTGGTGTGGCCTTAGGTATGAAGAGGATGTGATGGTGTCTTAGTTAGGGTTATTGTTGCTGTGGTGAAACACCATGACCAAAGCAACCTGTGGAGGAACAGGGCAAGAACCCGGAGGTAAGAGCTAATGCAGAAGCCAAAGAGAAATGCTGCTTCCTGGATTGCTCCCCATGGTTTGCTTAGCTTTTCTTAGAGAACCCAGGACCCCTAGCCCTGAAGTATTTCCACCCACAGTGGGCTGGGCCCTTCAGTTCCGATCACTGAAAATGATTATGCTCTACAGGCATGCTTGCAGCCTGGCCTTAGAGAGTCATTTCTCAACTGTGGCTCCCTCCTCTCTGCTGACTAGCTTGTGTCAAACTGACATAGAACCAGCCAGCCCGGATGATAAAGGCAGATAGCAGTGAGAGATAGAACTGACAGTGAACACAGAGGTCAAAAGGATGCAACTGGTGCCTTTGTAGATAGCCACGCTTGATTGGCACAGGTGGCCTCTCGGAGCTGAAAAAGGGCAGAAAACCCATTTTGGATTTCTAGACTCCAAGATACTAAGAGACAGTGCTTATGTTGTGTAAAGATGTTCGACTGTGACAACTTATTACAGCAGCACTAGAAAACTGACACAAACCTAAAGGACCTCCATGGTTATGATGAGCTTCTCCTCAGTGGGGTCCTGGGGCCCACACGTTACATTCAGGGTCAGGAGGTATCTCGTTAGGACCAGTAAAGTCTACAGGATCCAGGATGGGAAGAAATGTCAGAAGCGGGCCATGTTGTTCTCCTGAGGAGTCATCAAGGAAAGGAGGAAGGAGACAGAGGAGAGAGCAAGTGGACCAGAGAACATCAGTAGACATTGCTATGTCCTGTGGCATAAACCTCATCGTGCCTTTTTTTGGAAAAACGTCCAGTAAAAGCTGTTGTGACTGCAAGCTTTTAGAAATGGATATTTGTTGGCTCTGGCTGGCTGACTGGGCCAAGTGTGGCCTTGGAGCAGTTAAAGTGGATGAATAAATGAACATCTCACTTCCTTCTCTAAAAAAGAGAAGGCTCTTCACAAAGTCTAAAATGCCAGGAGCCAGAGCAAGTAAGACAGAGTCAGACAGAGAAGTCAAAGATAGGGCTGTGTGCAGTTCAGTAAGCCTGAGACAAGGAACGCAGCTGTCCCCGACTGAAGTGGAAATTTCTAGTTTCTTTGGAGACCTAGTTGTGCCATGTGATGTTTTTCTGGAAACCGTCTTGTGAGAGGATGTTTTGCTGAGGACGGACGGACATGTGGTGTTTTTCTGGAAGTTGCCTGGGGAAGTGGCATGTGAGGTTTAACTGGAGCAGATGCTTGAGAGGACATGTGATGTTCAGAAAGAGTGTAAGTATAACCCAACAGACAGCGGACAAAGCCATGGCATTGGTTCACCTTGCTTTCTTTGATGATCTTCACTTGTGACTTTGTAGAGAGAGACGTACCAAAGAACTTCTGGTGGTTTTCCAGCTGCTTCTTGCTGCTTCCACGGACTTGTGCCAATCGGCAGAGCCTGGGAATTTTCTTTTGAATCGAACCACTGGTGCTGAGTTATGTTTGGTGTTTTCTGAGTGGACTGGACTGTGACAAGGAAGATTGGAATAGCCCCAAAGAACTATTTCTAAACAGGTCTACAACCCCATTTCCTAATCACCTTTCTTTCCCCCTATCTCTGGTGGGTGGTGGGCTAGAAGGGAGGTTGATGAGGTGTTCATCCAATCAGTCTTTCCAGCCACCAGTAATCCTGACCTTTGGCCCTATGAGTCTGGAATTCAGAACCCTAAATACGCTCTCTTACCCCTTGAAGCAAACAGATTCCCCTGCTGAGGCTAACTTAAAATGATACAGAAGAGCCAGGCACGTGGGATGTGGAGGCAAGTGGATCTCTGACTTTGAGGCCAGCCTGGTCTATGGATGGAGTCCAGGACAGTCAGAGCTGTTACCTAGTAAAACTCTGTCTCAAAAAATACAACAACAACAACAACAACAACAACAACAAAACAAACAAACAAAAAAACAGAAAACAAAAACCAAAAAAATAGAAGAAAGGTGAGGCTGGTGGTTTTAGTTGATATTTATTGCCTCCTCCTCTTTCTGCCTAACATAATTGGAGAGCAGGTGGTGTGGGTGGTGTGGGAGAGAGAACAGAGAGAGGAACAGAGAGAGGAAAAGGAGGAAGTGTAGGGGGAGGGCACACTGCTTTTCAGTTCCCACAATGCTAGCACGATGGTTTCATTGTCAGCCTTCCACAACTTAGAATCACCTGAGTAGGGATCCTGCCTGAAGAACTATCCCATTGCCCTTATCCACACGGGAAGACCCACCCCATGCACAGCACCATGTGGTAGAATTCCAGATGGAAAAGGGAGTATGACAGAAGGAAGATTACTCCCTTTCATTCCCTTGGCCTTTTGTCTTGCAGCCAAGTTGGCTCATCCTCTTGCTGCTGCTGAGTCCTTCCCTGATGTGAGCAACTGCACTTCGGGGTCCATGGTGGACTAAGGACCATCAGCTCTCCAGGAACCTTCTAGATTTTCCACACCACACTGGGATTGCTGGGGGATACAGACTACAGATTGGGCAACTACCACGTTCTCAGCCTCTCGGTGTGAGGTGGCCATTGTTGTTTTAACATAAGCTGACTTAGAAATTATTTTAATATATATTCACCCTATGTACTCCTCACCTTAGAGAACCCTGAGAAGGGGCTGAGAGGAGGATCCCTCCCCCACCCCACAAGGATCAAAGCTACAGGGGACAATTGTAGTTTGTAAGCCATGGAAAGATGAAAGGATGACAGAGCACTGTTCTCAAAATTTGGAAGTATTGTCCCCAAGGTTGCTCCGTCTCAGGGCAGCCTGCTCTGTTGGCTTCCCATTCAGTCATGGCTCCCTCTTGTGTAGATGGCTTCTCCCCTCTCTTCTCCACACACCCCATCCTGGCACATCAAGTCACTACAGGACTAGGCACACCCTCTCCCACTGATGCCAGACAAGGTGGCCCAGTTAGGGAAGCGGTATCCACAGGTGTAGAGAAATGGTTCTGATGCTTCGATCAGGAATCTGCATGTCCATATGCTAAGGTCCTTATTCCAATTGGTTCTTGATCAAGCAATAAAGATGCCAGGGGCTAATGATTGAGTAGAAAGAAAGAGGTGGGACCTCCAGGTACCTTCAGGCTAGGAGAAAGGAGAGGGCAGGAAAAGGAGAATCGAGATACTTGGGGGAGAGAGACAGAACAGAATCAGAGATGCAGGGAAGATCTTCCAAAATGTAGGCAGAAGAGGGAAGTGACCCACAGAAGGACAGCCTGAAAGTGTCTTGGGGAGCAAGACCAGTGAGCTTCACAGAAGGTAACTGGGCAACTAAACTGAGGGAAGTACACGCTAGCCACAAGAGGCTTAGAAGAACCCAGCCACTGGGCCAGTAAGGCAGGTTAAAAATGAGCTAATGTGCATGTGCCTTTCATCTGGGGATCCAAGAGAATCTATAGGCTGGTGGCTGGTAGCATGTCCCACCCAGGAGCATCAAAGCAGTGCAGCCCAAAACTCATGGCAATGCACAGGCAGGCAACTGAGTCAGGGACAGTTCTCCCTCCAGTTGTTGGGGAACCTGCATGAAGACCACACTGCACATCTGCTACAAGTGTGCAGGCAGCCTAGATCCAGCCCGTGCTAGCCTTTTGGCTGGTGCTTCAGTCTCTTGAGAGCCCCCAAGAGTCCAGGTCAGTTGACTCTATTGGTCTTCTTGTGGGGTCCCTCAATCCTTCCCCCAACTCTTCCAAAAGACTCCCCATGCTCCATCTAATGTTTGGCTGTGGGTCTCTGCACCTGTTTCCATCAGCAGCTGGGTGGAGCCTCTCTGAGGACAGTTATGCCAAAAAAAATCCATATAGCAAGGAGGGCCCAAGGAAGGATGTTTGAATCTTTCTCAGAATGGGGAAATAAAATAAATATCAGAGGTTAATGGAGGGAGGGAACTGGGTGGGAGAGGGATGGGAGCTGAAGGGGGGGAGTTCAAGTGTAGGGAGTTGGGGAGAATGGAAATCATCAGGCAAGGGGGGCATCTCTAGGATGTACTAGAGACCTGGAATGGGGGAAAAGGGATGGGGAGGGGGATGTCCCAGACAGTTTATGGGGGTGACTCCAGCTGAGACTCTTAGCCATGGGGAATATGGAGCCTGAAGTGGGCACCTCCTGTAGGCAGGCAAGACTCCCAGTGGAGGGATAAGGACAGCAACCCACCCACAAAATCTTTGACCCAAAACGTGTCCTGCCTACAAGATGTGCAGGGACAAAGACAGAGCAAAGACAGAAGCAATGGCCAACCAATGACTGGCCCAAATTGAGAGCCATCTCATGGGAATCCCTAACACTATTAATGACACTCTGTTATTTTGGAAGACAGGAGTTGATTTTTTTTAAGATTATTTATTCATTTATTATATATAAGTACACTGTAGCTGTCTACAGACACACCAGAAGAGGGCATCAGATCTCTTAACAGATGGTTGTGAGCCACCATGTGGTTGCTGGGAATTGAACTCAGGACCTCTGGAAGAGCAGTCGGTGCTCTTATCCGCTGAGCCATCTCTCCAGCCTAGGAGTTGATTCTTAATTAAAAAACAAAAACAAAAACTGAGGTCAGAGAGCTGGATCAGAGATTAAGAGCACAGGCTGTTGCCGAGAACTCAGGTTTGACTGCTAGAGCCCCCATGGCAGTTCACAACTGTCTGTAACTTCAGTCCCCGGAGGTTCTGATGTCCACTTATAGCCCCCATGGGTACCAGGAACGAAAGTGGTATGCAGATTTCAGGCAAAATAGTCATAAATATAAAATACAACAGTAAAATCATCTTTAAAAAAATCAGGCTGGAAGGCCCTGGATTCGGTCCCCAGCTCTGAAAAAAAAGAAAAAAGAAAAAAAAATCAGGCTGGGCATGGTGGCAAACACCTTTAATTCCAGCTCCAGCCAGGCAGCTCTCTATGAGTCTGTGGCCAGCCTGATCTGCATAGGGTATGTCAGGCCAGTGAGACTCTGTCTCAACAACGACAATAAACCATTATAAAAGGCATGACCCTAAAATGTTTCATTTAGTTCACACATATTTACATATCACATATACATATATTTAATGTAATATACAATGATTTATAACACATCTGACAATGTAGAGGAAAACAGAATCAAATACTAATTAATACTTTTGCATAGGAAATATATTTGTGAGCTTTTGTTGTAAAAACAAAGAAGAGAGAGAGAAAATCCTCCAAAGTCTGACAGAGTTGTGTAAATGATAATTTAAAACTTCCGTATTACAAAAAAAAAAAAAAAAAAAAACCCAAGACAGTAAAAATTAAGTAACCAAAATAAAAAACAAAGAGAGTGGAATGTGTGTGGTTGAACAGAAGCTCAAAGACGCAGTTACCACAGACAGAAGCCTGATTTCTTTGTTATACAAAGAGCTTCCCAAAATCGGTTTAAGAAATTAAGGCCTGGGGCTGGAGAGATGGCTCAGAGGTTAAGAGCACTGACTGCTCTTCCAGAGGTCCTGAGTTCAATTTCCAGCAACCACATGGTGGCTCACAACCATCTGTGATGGCTCTGTTCTCTCTTCTGGTGTGTCTGAAGTCAGCAACTGTGTATGCATATACATAAAATAAAGAAACATTTTTTTTAAAAAAGAAAGGAAAAAAGAAAGAAATTAAGGCCTGAAGAAGTTACCCAACATCTGCACTCACACACCCAAAGGATGAAAGCCTGCAGGCATCTCTGAAACATGAATCAAAACAAGGAGAAACGTCATCGTCCAGGACAACGGCAAAACAATCGCTACTCCTGGAAACTGCGAGGATTCGTTATAAGAGCCATGGACGATGTTGTTATGCTTGGACCGTGTTACCCTACTTCTGGGAATTTACACCAAGAAATAATCTAAGTGAAGTCTGGCATTCTTCTAGATGGTGGTGAGCATTTGCAGTACCAGAAAGTTCTGGATAGCCAGTGCACCCAGCGACTGATGTTAGACCATGCAAGGCTCAGCACTGTTTGACCTCTTCATGGTGCCACAGACCAGCATGCTGTGTGGGCAGAATTCTCAGCCTCAGTCTGTGAAGCTCTGAGGTAGGTATGGGTGGAAGCTGCCGATGGATGGAGGGCCTGCATCTGTCCCATGTGCTGATCGAGATCCACAACATCGTCAGGCCCAGAGCCTCACATGCAACCCTTGATGCAGACTTCTGGTTGAGAAGATGGGTGGTGACCCCAGCTCATGCAAACAGTATGGTTTGGGGAAATGGGAATGGGAGGGGCTGGTTTCCAGATCCGATAATAGCATACTGTCAATGCTAGTGCTGCTCCCAACTGCAGCCCCAGCGAAACTGGGAGAGTCAAGTTCTATTTGTAATACGGAAAAACTAGCAAGAGTCAAAATATGTCTAAACATGAATTACAGAATGTGGAGTTCATTGGAGGTCTGCAAATCTAAAGTAGAAATCATTATTCTGTGGTGTGCTCCATTTTCTTCTTTCTGGACCCCTGGCTGGATGCATTTTGCAGCCCTCCCCACTCTCTGTCTTGCCTCAAGACATGCTCTCAGGACTAGTTCTGACCATCACTGGGGGGTAGTAAATATTTATCCTGGACTCAAGCCTTCCAGAGCTTCTGTGTGAATTCTCTATTACACCAAGACCTGTGCTGACTTGGATGTGCCACAGGTTTAAGGGGTCTCCATTGTTGTTAGGTCATCTCATGTAGGGCAGCCTGTGTGAGAGTCACTCTGTGCTACAGGGGACTCTGGAAGAACAGGAATGAGCCTCTGAGACTTAGGGGTTACTTGGTACTAAACCTGTCTTATTCCCCGAGAGAACAGGCAGGGTTTCGAGACACAGTATCTACAGGACTTAAGCTCATTTATAAACAAAATATTTTGGTCACCAATAAGGCAATGTGGGTAGCTATTCTATTATTTCCTTCTTTCCCCTAAACGTTTCCACCTGCATTTTTGCAGCCTATCACTACTACTATTACTACTGATGATGATGATGATGATGATGGTGGTGGTGGTGATGATGGTGATGATGGTGGTGATGGTGAGGGTGATGGTGATAATGATGATGGTGGTGGTGATGATGTAAAAGATGGAGAAAGAGAGGGGGAAAGGGAAGGAAATGTTGGGAAGCCCCCTCTGGCTTCGTTTGCTCTTCCTTCTAAATCTCACAGTCCCTCCTCTTAACCTAGCCAACAGCATTTAACAGCTGCCTTTAACAGAGGGCCAGCCGTGTGCTGGGTTCCACATGAGGTTGCAGAGCGTCCACCCAACCCCCCAGAAAGCTGATGCTGCGATGATGACCGTTCATGGGCGAGGGAACTGATTTGGTAAGGAGGACACTCACATGAGGTTCATTGGCAGGCAGGTAGCAGAGTCAGGACCAAACTCGGGATGTCCTTGATTGCTGCCAATCTGCTCAGCTCCCTGGGCAAGTGGAGAGGAATGTGATAGGATTGAAACTTCCTAATCTCTACGCTTCCAAAGTCAAGCCCCCAAATCACTCTTCAGTCTCAGCATTTACAAAGTAGAGTCAATTTTTTTAAAGATTCATTTATTGCGTATACAGCATTCTGCCTGCATGTATGCCTGCAGCCCAGAAGAGGGCACCAGATCTTGTTATAGATGGTTATGAGGCACCATATGGTTGAACTCAACCTCTCTGAGCCATCTCTCCAAGCCCTCAGAGTGGAGTCTTTTCACTTATTTTGTGTATGTGTAGGAAGGTACATGTACTTATGTTTAGAGGACAAAGGCCAACCTTAGGTGTTGTTCCTCAGGCACCATCCCCTGAGTGTGTGTGTGTGTGTGTGTGTGTGTATGGTGGTGGTGGTGGTGGGGAGGGCAGACAGATAGTCAGACAGGCAAGACCTCTTTTTTGACATGGAGCCCAGAGCTCTTCAACTCAGGTAGACTGGCAGGTTCAGCAAGCTTCTGGAGATCTGCCTGTCTCCCCACTGCTGGGATTACAAGCTCACACCACCACACCCCACTTTTCTATGGGTTTTAGGGGATTTGACTCAGGTTCCCACACTTGTCTAGCAAGCACTTTTAAATTATAAATGCTAGTGGAGAGGAAGAAATGAAAGAGATGGGGGGAGGCAGGATTACTGTTCTCCACAGTATCTAGAAAAGAAGTCCTAGTTAGACCTGGGACAGTGGCCAAGCGTGGCCTTGGGCAAGAAAAGTAAGTGGAGTTTTAGACTAACAGAGGCCTGAGGAGGACAGACAAAGGGAAGGCTTGATTCCTGGGCTTCTCCCGACTTCACTTCCTGCCCTCGGGTTTTCTCATTAACTCACAAATACTTATCGAAGGTCTGCAGTTGCCAGGCAGGGCCAGCGGCTGAAGATTCAGCTTGAATAGGACACAGATCCTGTCCTCTGAGTGTGTACTGGGTGGTAGTTTGGAAGGAAGGACACAGGGGGAAAGCAGAAAGGGTAAGGGTGGTAAGGCTTGGGGTGTTAGAGGGGTGTTGGAGAAAGCTTTCCAGAGAGAGCAACATCAACTGGGTTAAATCAGAAGAACGAGAAGGGGCTAGAGATTTGGGAGAAGCTCCTGCAGTGGGAGCAAGTGGAGGAGAGGGATGGGGGGAGGAAGCGAGGGGTAGCAGGGACTGGGAGAGCACATCTAGGGGGAGGAAGTGTGCTCAGACCTGGGAAACTGGTGGATTTGGAGCCAGAGTGATACAAGCTAATTTACGTGTTAAACACATCACCGATGCTGTTGGACAACCATCAAATAACAGTTCACGCTGTGAGCTGAGCGCGGTGATGAACACCTTTACTTGGGAAGCAGATATGGGAGGATCACAGCGATTAAGGCTAGCCTGGTCTCCATACGTGTACCAAGTCAAGCAGGGTTACACAGTGAGACCTGTTTCAAAATCAAAACAATAACAAAGCAAGATATTAAAAAAAAAAACAAAAACAAAAACCTTCACGGTGTCCAGTTCAATCCGACTCTCAGAGAGATAAATGCTTGGTAATATTAGTGCATTCTCTATATTTATATAGATTTGTGACATTTTATACTAAAGAAATTTTTAAAAATGTCCTTCACTTATCCGAAATGAAAATGTTAAATCTAGTGTCCTACAACTTATCTGGACACTCAAACATGGAGCAAAAAAGATTTAGGTCATAAAAGTGAGACAAGAACAAAAGCAATGAGCAAAGGTGTGCTTTTGTTTGTGAGAGGGAGAGGGAGGTGTGTGAGAGGGAGAGGGAGAGGGAGAGGGAGGTGTGTGAGAGGGAGAGGGAGGTGTGTGAGAGGGAGAGGGAGAGGGAGAGGGAGAGGGAGAGGGAGAGGGAGAGGGAGAGGGAGAGGGAGAGGGAGACCCTGCGCAGGTGCGCAGATGCTCAGTGCGCAGATGCTCGGCGAGTACGATGAGCACTAGCAGAGGAGGCAGACAGTACGTTGATGAGATCCAGTTGAATTCCATATATATATATATATATATATATATATATATATATATATATATATATATATATATATATGGAATTGTACCACTGAAAATAGAGAGAAAGGAGAATAGTCTGTGCGGGGGATGTGGGCGGGGCCTGCTGCCATAGGGAAGGAAGTGGTTTGAACCACAAGTTTCCTATCACTTTAGGGAAACCATGAAAATAGAATAAATCCACCCAAAGGTAAGACGAAGCCACAGGGCAATTGTCCAGAAAAGTACCTCTCCTTCCTGCTCAGGGACACAGCGGTCAGCCCCTGGGGAGTGACTGGAAAATCTCTGGCTGTGACACTTCCTTTTTGGTGCCCTGTCCTTCAGCTGGATGCCAACAGGCTCCTAGCAGGGGAAGTGTGGGAGAGAGCCTTCTGAGGGGAGTTCCGGCTATGACTGCATCTTCATGTTTGGATCTTTTGTTGTGAGCCAGTTTGCTGAGGATTCTTGGCGAACAGGGTCAGCACCTTTTAAGTTAGCACCAAAAGCCACGGCATCCCTAAAGCAGTGTGAGGAGTCCCAGCAGGTGAACTTTGCATAAGATGAGGTTGTCAAGTGCATCGTGGCCCTTTAGCCCTGTCTGGGTCAATATGTGTTTCCTAAAAAATTAGATATTCTCAATAAAATGTTTTGTGTATTTATGTATTTTCCCCCCTTGATTTTTCAAGACAGAGTTGGAACTCACCCTGTAGACCAGGCTGACCTCGAACTCAGAGATCCGACTGCCTCCCTCCCCCCACCCTACCCCCTGCACCCCTCCGCACACCCCTCCACCCAGAAAGCTAGGGTTAAAGGAGGGCACCACCATTGCCCAGCCTTCTTTTTTGGTTTTCAAGATGCTCTTATGTCAGTAAGGTGATCCTCTAGTGCCCACCTTCCAAGTTTTGTTGGGTTTCCTTGGTTTTCCTTGGTTTGTCTCATAGGCCATCTCATCATGCGACCTTGTTTTGGTTTTGGTTCTAGACACGCCCCACCACGCCTGCCTGGGGAAGTTTATTTGAAACAAAATTTGCAAAAGTTGCAGACAGGCATCTCCCATTCCGGTCCTTGTCAGTGGTCCTCCCAGAGAGCAGTGGGGAAGTCTAGGCTTGCCTTTAGCCATACCCACCCCTTTCTTAGAACAGTCTCCAGCAGCCTACCCTCTGGTTTGTCTGGAGTACAGCACCCTTGTTTGGCTGCTTTCCATGGGGTCTTTGGAAAGTTCAGGGCCTCCACGTCTGTCTTTCTGAACTCTGTCCACACTCTCTTCCACTCCCCGAGATGCCAGTTTGGGTATATGCTAAAGGAGAGACCTCGCGGTGTCTTCCTAAGCGGCTGAAAGCTGTATATGCAGAGAGCATCCTCTGTGCCTGGGGCCTTGTGTGACAGGAGCCACTGTGGGCAGAAAACATGTGCCTTGCCAGGGACCCGGGAGGTGACCCTCCTGTGTAGAATCCTTAGTGGCTTTCAGTCACCCTTGGTTGCCAGATGGGCAGGACGCTGTACAAAATGCAAGTGCAGGAAACACTACTGCGGATCCTGCACTATGAATGTTTTTCTTTCTTCTTGATTTATTGTGGCATTTTAGTTGCTATTTAATGTCATTCTCCGGAAGGGAAAATGAAAATTTTCCAGTTAGTATGAATTCCACCATTCATCGTTGTATTCTGCCCTGCTGGCTTGAAATGAAAACGTAAGAGCATTCAGCTTACATGAAAAATTATGGGGCGTTCCTAGTTCACTTCGTAGATTGTCGGGTGCGTGTTAGTAATGTGTTGTCACATGACCTTGTTTGTGTTTGTTTTTGTGGGGCAGGATTTTATTTCACCTACATTGTCCTTGACAACATGATCCTACCTCTACCTCCAGAATGCTGGGAATTCAGGAAATTACCAGCAACACCAATATTTTAGTGTTGCTTCTTGAGTGTGTGTGCAACCGTGCGTGCGTGCGTGTGTGCGTGCCTGTGTGTGTGCGTGCCTGTGTGTGTGTGCCTCTGTGTGTGTGTGTGTGTGTGTGTGTGTGTGTGTGTGTGATGTGTATATGTGGAGGCTCTAAGTTGATGTCAGGTTTCTTCCTCAGTGCCTTCCCGCTTATTTATTGAGGCAAGGTCTCTCCCTGAGAGCAGAGCTTGCCAATTCTGCACATCTCTCTAGCTCGCTTGCCACAGCCCCCCACCCTCTCCCGTCATCATCTCCCAAGTGCTGGGATTACAGGCAGTCACCACACATGCCGGTCTTTTAAGTGGGTCCTAGGGATCTAAATGCCAGTCCTCACACTTGTAGGGAAGTACTTTATTCTCTGAGCCATTTCTCCAGTTTTACTTCTCGGTAGGTACACGTGGTATTAGCATTCCTGCTACCCTCACCGGATTGTTAAAGAGGTAACGGAATGAGTGGGCTGCCCACAGGTGTGTTGTCACTTTCAATGTGAGGGACTGGTTAGCACAGGGAAGCAGTGCTAGAAGGCTGTCCCTTAATTCCTTGTGTGTTTCGAAGACCACCCCACCTCCTTTCTATTCAAAAGGAGTTCAGTCTCAATGGCAAAGGCAGCCTCTAAGCACCGCTTTCTCCAGCATAGTCAGAGACGTGGCATGGCCGCCTTGGACCTGTTTTGGATCTTGCTGAGATTCTAGCACGGTGGGGCTGCTGGAATCTTGATTCTGAGGTATTGAAAACACTACTGGGGTACTACATTTGCAAGTGCGGTGGCAGGGGACAGGGCACACACCCCTTCTCTCTGGATGGCACTTTAAAAACCTCATGCAGGGATGGGGATGGAGCTGAAGGAGAGACTACTTATCTCACATGCGGGAGGCCCTGGATTTGATCTCCAGCACCTCATGAACCAGGAGTGATCTGAGCCATAATTCCACGGAGGTGGAGGCGGAAGGGTCAGATGCCAAGGCTATCCTCAACAGTAGAGCAAGTGTGAGGTCATTTGGAGCACATGAAACCCCTAAAAGGAGGCGGCAAGCATCTTCACTCCCAGAACTCAGGAGGCAGGGACAGGTGAGTCTCTGTGACTCTCAGGCCACCCTGTTCCACACAGCAGGTCCCCAGCACCCAGGGATACACAGTGAGATCCTGTCTCAAAAAGAAAAAAAGAAAGAAAGAAAGAAAGAAAGAAAGGAAGGAAGGAAGGAAGGAAGGAAGGAAGGAAGAAAAAAGAGCCAAATATAAAACACCCCAGTTAGGGCTGGAGAGATGTCTCAGTGGTTAAGAGCACTGACTGCTCTTCCAGAGGTCCTGAGTTCAATTCCCAGCAACCACATGGTGGCTCACAACCATCTGTAATGGGATCCAATGTCCTCTTCTGGTGTGTCTGAAGACAGCTACTGTGTACTTGTATATAATACATAAATTAATCTTTAAAAAAATCCCTGGGGTTGGGGATTTAGCTCACTGGTAGAGCGCTTGCCTAGCAAGTGCAAGGCCCTGGGTTCGGTCCCCAGCTCCGAAAAAAACAAGCAAAAAAAAAAAAAAAATCCCAGCGAAACACATATAGCAAGGCCAGTCAGATTTCTTAGTGGATACAGGTATGTACTGCCAAGCCTAATGACCTGAATTTGATCCCTGGATCCCACATGGTGGAAGGAGAGAACCAATTCTCACAATTTGTCCTCTGACTTCTATTTGTATGGGCACACATGAAAACAAATATATGAAAAGGAAGGGAAGGAGGGAGGGAGGAAAGAAGGAAAGAGAGAAGAAAGGGGAGGAGAGGAGAGAGAAGAGTAGTGCCTTTTACGAGTGTGGACCCTAGGACCGGGTGAATGCGCTGTGGTGGGCATACTCGATGCAATATGAGGGTGAACTGCAAAGACCGGATGCATTATGACATCCGGCCTCTCTGCTCAGGTTCATAGCCACCGCTCCATTAGATTTCGTTTACAACATAACAAGCACAACCAAAAAAATTACTAAGAATTTCAAGATGCCTATAGCCCAGGCATCTTGGGTTAGGAGGGATAGGAAGGAAATTTCCAACTACATGGGTGAAATCCTTCAGGCTTCTACGTGATGAAATAAATCTGTCTGTATGTTCTAAGACACTAGAACCCATAAAACCTAGTATGGGTTTTCTGATAAGGAGGCCTCTGCCATCCCGCAGGACCATGACACTGGCCTGGGGTACTGCCAGCCTCTGCTGGGAGGGTGGCCTCCCTGTGAATTGCGTTTCTAAGCAGTCCACAGTTCCTCCAGGCAACTCAGACAGAGGCTGGTAGCCGTCTGGTGTTTGCACTTCTCTTTCAGTTAGCCCTTAAAGCTGAAGGGCATGACTTTACCACTTACAGGTAGATATGGCAGCTGAGTCCTGAGGCTCACGCTGTTAAGTATACAGTTTCTGGGAGGAGCCTTCAGACAGAGGTGGAGAGGGCGGAGCCACACTGTTTTCCTCGGTCCTGCTGGTTGGCTGCGGTGCACACGTGGCAACAGCTTCAGCCACTAGCTAATACTGCGTTCTTGAGGACCACACACGGGAGGGATAGCAAGGGAATTTCCGACTACATGGGTGAAATTCTTCAGGCTTTTACGTGATGTAATAAATCTGTGTGTATGTTCTAAGACACTATTAGTGTGTATTTCTAGGCTATTAAGACAAACGTAATTTCTGTCTGATATAAAGTATCTTTATGTCCAGTACCTGTGTCACCAGAACTTCCCATGTGGGAAACCCAGGGAAGCCAGGAAGGGTAATCTCTGCCTCAAATATGTTGCTATCCAGCTGCCTCTAACTGTGGCTGCTGAGTGATATTTCCCCCTGCCATCCCTCCTGAGGAATTTGTCTTAGATGTAGAGTGGCAAACACAGCCCTGGGGCTGGTAGGGACTGTCTTCTACATAAAGGTGCTATTGGAACACAGTCAGACTTGCTTACTTCAGTTCTGTCTGGGGATGCACTGGGACAGTCAAAGCCAGCCTGGGGTACATCATGAAACCATGTGGGGGGGGGGGATGGGGAGGGAGGAAGGGAAAGAGGTGGGCGGTGAGAACTTAGCTTCTTGATTGTCAGAACTATTTTCCCTCTTTGTCAAGGACTGAAATATTTACATTATATTCTGGTTCCTTTGTTTCATGTTTGCAGTGCAAGCATAGGGAACTGTGTTCAAATCCCCCAGCACACATGTAAAACCCAGGTGTAGCAACACATGCCTGTATGCCAGTGCTGGGAGAAGGACAGGGCAGGGTCCATGAGCTTGCAGACCAGCTAGGATAGCTGAATTGATGTAAAAGGGACTAGCGAGATGGCTCGGCAGTTACAGCCCTTGCCTTTCCAGAAGGTCCCAGTGCTCAGATCCCAGCATCCATGTTGACGGCTTACAACTCTCCGTAGCTGCAGTTTCAGGGGCTCTGATGCCCTCTTCTGGCCTCCACAGGCACCTACACACAAGCGTCATACAAACGTAAATGAAAACTAAAATTTAATACATCATACATTTTTTAAATTTTTATTTATTTATTATATATGTGAGTACATTGTAGCTGTCTTCAGACACACCAGAAGAAGGCATCGGATCGGATTACAGATGGTTCTAAGCCACCATGTGGTTGCCGGGAATTGAACTCAGGACCTCTGGAAGAGCAGTCAGTGCTCTTAACCGCTGAGCCATCTCTCCAGCCCTTTTTTTTTTCATCATAAATTTTTTAAAAGTTGGAGAGCAACTGAAGATGCCTGACATCAACTTCACACACACATGAACATGCACCTGCATACACACACACACACACACACACACACACACACACACACACACATATGAAACAAGAGCGGGAGAGGTGATCTTTAGCTAGGTGTGGTTGTTTGAAGAGGAATGGCCCTCACACACTATGTTTGAATGCTTGGCCTATGGGGGAGGGAATAATGCCATTTAGGAGGTGTGGCCTTGTTGGAGGAAGTGTGTCACCGTGGGGGCAGGCTTTGAGGTCTCCTATGCTCAAGCCACACCCAGGAGGATGCACAGTCTCCTTTTGCTGCCTGTGGATCCTCTGTAGAACTCTCAGCTCCTTTTCCAGCACCCTGTCTGCCTGAACACACATGCTTCTCACCGTGACGATAATGGACTGAACCCCTGAAACTGTAAACCAGCCCCGATTAAATGTTTGCTTTTATTAGAGTTGTCAGAGTCATGGCATCTCTTCACAGTAATGGAAACCCTAAGATACGGGGTATGGTGGTCATGCATGTAACCTTAGCACTCCAAAAGGAGGGTTGGGAGTTCAGGGTTAGCCTGGGCTATCAGGTAAGGCCTTGCCACAAACAAAACAAACAGCCCTGATGATTATTAAGTATCTGGAGATCAAAGACCATCCCCAATACCACAGACCAAATGAGTATCAACTCACTTTTCTTTCCACTTTAATACTTCTCCTCATATTCAGCTTCCATTTACAAACCCCCTCCCACTGTTCTTTTAGAATGGGGGACACACCTCTTTTTTTTTTTGTCACTGATTTATTCTGTGTGTATGGATATTATTGTGTGCACGTATGTCTGTGTGCCGTGTCATTTGTGTGCCTGGTGCCTGCTGAGGTCAGAAGAGGGGCACTGGATGCCCTGGAAATGGAATTGCAGATGGTTGTGACCCTGCCTGTGGATGCTGGGAGTCGAGCTGGGGTCCTCTGCAAGAACAGCCAGTGTTCTTCACCGCTGAGCCATCTCTCCAGCCCCTGGAGTAATTCCTTCCTAAGCAGGGAGAGGGCAGGTTGTCTAACTCATGAGATCTCAGAAAATATATTTGCTCTTCCTGAAGGGTGGACATTTGACTATCACGTTTCAGGTTCAATTTAAATGTCTTCCAAAAGACGTTGGAAAATTGTGCTCTGTTGTCTGTAGCAGCTATGAAATCTGACATCAGGGTGGATCTCACTCTCCTGTGTTTGACCTGTTTGTTTGTTTCCTGGAATTGGATGTGCATTCCCCGTTGAGTTCTGAAATCCCACGCAGATGCACGAGAGTGTTCTATACTCGTCTCTGTTGCACTCAGAGGACCCTTCAAACCACACTAGCCTGGGGCCAGCAAGATGGCTCAGTGGAGGAAGGGGTTTGAAGTATGGTGACCTGAGTTCAATTCCCAGGATCCACATGGCGGAAAGAGAGAACCAAGTCCCTCATGTTGCTCTGTGGCCTCCATTCAGGAACCATGACACATGCACATCGCCCCCACACAAAGTAAATAAATCAATGTAATAAAAAGTATAAAAATAGGGGGCTGGAGAGATGGCTCAGTGGTTAAGAGCACTGACTGCTCTTCCAGAGGTCCTGAGTTCAATTCCCAGCAACCACATGGTGGCTCACAACCATCTGTGATGAGTCTGATGCCCTCTTCTGGTGTGTCTGAAGACAGCTACAGTGTACATAAAATAAATAAATTTTTTTAAAGTATAGGCATAAATAAAACACAAAGCTAAAACTTTTCTTTCTTTCTTTTCTTTTCTTCCTTTCTTTTTCCTCTCTTTTTTCTATTTCTTTTTTTTTCTTAATGCCAAAGATATTAAAAAATTTTTTGATGGACTCAAAGCACCACTGTCGGGAGGATGTCAGTTTATGTTCTTCATGCATGATCGTATGTTGTTGTTACCTTGGAAAAAGTGAAAGGATTCTTCTGGTCTGAGATGAAGGACACAGTTCTTCACAGCCTGTCCCTACAGACAGCACTGGCCTCTCTGGTTCAGTGGGCATCTAGGCAGGGAAAGATGTTCACACTGATGTCTTTTGCTCACGTTTTACGATGTAGCCGGTGAGATGGCTCAGTGGCTAACAGCACTCACTGCTCTTCCATGGACCTGGGTTCCGTTCCTCCACCCACAGCAGACAGCTCACAATTGCCTGCAGCTCCAGTTCCAGGGGATCCAATGGCCACCACCAATACCTGCACACATGTGGTCCACTGCACATAAACCCATGCAGGTAAATATACGCACAATAATAAATGGAGAAATAAATTTTAAAAGTAAAATAAATAGAAACATAAAGTATACATTGTTGCAGGATATTTGATCTCACTGTGAACCAAGATTGTTATTTACAAAAAAAAAAAACTATTCCTAGTTATGATGTGTCTCAGCCCTTGGCACACATTTTTAATCCCTCTGGCTGGAGTACAGATATGCCCTTAATACACACCTTTAATCCCAGACAGTGAAGGTGAAGTTAGTTTGTAGAAAGGAGCACCCATACTCAAAAGTGATGTCTAATTGAGTGGCCGAAAAAGTGGCAAATCAGAGAAAGATTTCACAGAATAGGATACGCCCAATTCTCACATGAAGAGGGAGGAAAGGGAAGTTACTTAAGAGAGAGTGTCTTAGTTAGAGTTTTATTGCTGTGAACAGACACCATGACCAATTTAAGTTTTACAAAGGACAACATTTAGTTGGGGCTGGCTTACAGATTCAGAGGTTCAGTCCATTTTCATCAAGGTGGGAACATGGCAGTTTCGCAGCATCCAGGCAGGCATGGGGCAGGAGGAGCTGAGTTCTACATCTTCATCTGAAGGAAGCCAGGAACAGACTGAGCATCCTCAGGCAGCTAGGAGGGGGGTCTCCAAGCCCACCCCACAGTGACACACTTCCTCCAACAAGGCCACACCTTCTAATAGTGCCACTCCCTGGGCCAAGTATATGCAAACCATCCCAGAGCGCATCAGAGAGAAAAGGAGAGAACACAGCTTTACTGGGACAGTTGTACAGAGACAGGTTAGAGGAAGAGTGAGAAGGAGCCGGAAGATCGGAACCGATTGCTAGAGTTAGTTTAAGGCCAAGCAGAGCAAGTCAGGAGAAACTGAGAGAAGCCAGGTTGAATCAGTCAGATCGGAGAGGAGTTTGAGCCAGTACAGTCGGGTTGAACCTGCCTGTCAGAGCTCAGCAGCAACAAGAAAGGGCAAGCTTATTCAGTAGCAAGTCTCAGAGGCTGAAAACGTTCTAGGCCTAGATGAGAAGATTCTATGGAGGCTAGAAGCTCACAAGACTAGGCCTAGGTTAGCACACAGAAGCAGTTCACCCCCTGGTTGACAATTACATTAGGCAAATAAAAGATACATTTGCAACACATCTCACTTGTTTGCCCTCGCTTAGATTGCATCAGAGGTCAGCAGACAGATGACTTTACCTCATTTTGTCCTATGTGTGCGTCAAAATTGGTCACAGTAGAACCTGGTTAGTGGAACTTTTAGTCATTTTAAGTTTGACGTCCTATATGTAATCTGCGGGGAACACCCCTTTAATGAATTTATTCAAGGAATGAGCTTGTAAGACCAGCAGTGCTGAAATAAAAAGTGAGGTATTTTGTAGTGTGATTATCGTTTTTTTGTAGTGCAGAGATCAAAGCTAGGGCCTTTCCAATGTCAGGCAGGTGCTTCGGTGGTTTGCCGGGATTTCTTGCCAGGATTTTCTTCCTTAGAAATGTTTCCTACAATCACTGGCCATGGTGTTTCTCTTCTTTAATTTCCCTCTTCCTATTTTTCCTCAGTGGGTCTTGGTGGCCGGGTCTGTCTTCTCAGTCCTTTCCCGACTTTCCTGGCTCATCTCCCCTTCAGGCATCTCTGCCTCGATCCTGGAGTCAGCCATCAGGACCAGTCCGAGTCTTCTCTTTCACCTGCCCACACCTCCCAGCTTTTGGTCTCTTTATTCTGCTTTTAAAATGTATAGCAACATTACCACATTTTACTCATCTCTTTAAAATTCTAAACTGTTGTGTTTGGACAATCCAAAGAAGTATGCGAGAAGCTCGTTTTTAAAAATTAAAATAAATACTGCTTATGGGGATCAAACTCAAGTCATCATCAGGCTTGGTCACAGTGAATTTACCTGCTGGGCCATCTCTCCAGATCCCCACGTGTTATCTTTTAGCTTCTGTTCCTAGAAAATAAGTGTTGAGGGGCTGGAGAGATGGCTCAGTGGCTTAGAGAACTGGCTGCTCTTCCAGAGGTCCTAAGTTCAGTTCCCAGCACCCACATGGTGGCTCACAACCATCTGTAAGGGGATCTGATGCCCTCTTCTGGTGTGTCTGAAGAGAGCTACAGTGTACTCATATACAAAAAATAAATATTTAAAAATGCTTAAAAGACATCGGAAGCACCTTTGAGCTTGGGAAATCCTTTGTCTGTCGATTTACCGAAGACTTTGCTTCTCTCCTCCCTGAAAGGTCAAAGCCAAGAGAGACAGACCTTGTGTCCCTGGGAGAAGCAAGGCAGGGAAAGGGTGAGATGTTTTCTGTCTTCTAATCTGAAAAGGAAAAACCTTTGCAGGCATCCAAGGATCAAGCTTTGGAGATGTATTGGCTTCGGGGCATTTTTATGGAAATCGTGTTTTCTTCTTTAGCAATGGGTGGTACCTGTTCTCTACCCCAGTCTGCTCCCAAGCTGAGTGGCTAGGTCAGACCTCTCCTGAAGAAAATGGTCACAACATGTGTAGCGTGTTGGTTTTCCAAGCTACCAAGAAAAGGAAACGAAGCAGCAATTACACATCCTCTGTACTTCAGTGCTGGGCTATGCGAGGATTGATGTACTCACTATGTACTATGTGATAGATCCTGCTTAGTGGAGAGATAAGCCAGCTAAATGTGAGCTTCAAAGGGGTCGGGTCATAGCTTAATGGCGGAGTGCTCGCCTAGCGCGCATGTGCGCGCGCGCGCGCGCGCGTGTCTGTGTGGACTTGGGTTCAAGACCCGGTATTACAAAAACAACAAGCAACCAGTTCAGCCAAATGGGAGGATGAGGTGCAGTGAGTGGGGGAGCAAAGAATCCCTAGGGAGGAAGGAGGGCATGAGGAGGAGAGGTTTCAAGCTGACTGGAGCCCTAGCCTCACCATGAACGTCATCCAGCATGGATTGTGTGAATCCCCCCCCCCCGCCTGGCACAGAGTAGCTGATTAGTAAACCTCAGAAGTCGGACACCTTTCAGGGCTGCGAGGATAGCTACCCACAAGTCAGAGGCTGGTACTTAACGTGAAGGGGGAGCACAGCAGCGAACGGTCCCCACGTTTTTATCTTTCAGGTTATTTGAGCCACTCTGAAAGTGCTTACAGAGTTTGGAAGGACAAGGGTCTCATGATAGCCTTACTAAGACTTGGAGGATCTAGCCCGTCCCTTTCTCTGTCGTCAAACATAGGCAAGACTTTCCTCAGATGACATGGTTAAGGGCTTTCATGACAACTACAAAGGCTGCTCAAGGCGGGTATCTGCAATAGGTGCCCGCGAAGCACTTCATAACTCCACCACCAGGGGACGCTGTTTCCCCACGCTCAGGCCAGCAACACAGCCTCTCTCCCTTCAGGAATGCAGTTTGAGAACTGCCTTTGAGGTCAAAGGAATTCCACAAATTCAGACTCCCTGGTGCCCGCTCCACCTTCCCTCCCCCCAAGTCTTGGGCCTACCCGACCCAGAATAATGGGAGTGTGGTTTCACAGATCCAGAGATAGAAGTATGAACTGGAATGTGAACTTTTCCGACTAGGATAGATTTTCTTTGTGTCTTAGGGACCTACTCAGCTGTTGTTTGTTTGTTGGTGGTTTTTGGGTTTTTGTTTTTTTCGCGCGCGCGGGGGTGGGGGGTGCCTCCCTTCTTGAGAGAGAAAGATTGGCTGTTAGAGATGTGTGTCTTTGGCTGGGAAGATTTTAATCAGGTTAATGGGTCTCTAAACTGGGTGGGGATTGGGGGTGGCTGTTAAGGGCAGGAGAAAGAACATTCTAACATTTATTTATGTATTTACCATATTAGTTTTAAAAAAAACTAGAAATGTGAGAGGCCCTGTCTCAAAACAAAACAAAACAACTTTGCTATCCAGATTAGTGCTGATGCCTTATGAGGTCCTGTGTCAAAGGTCAGCAAAGGGCCTGCTATAGTGAGCTTAGAAGGAAGGCAGAGTCACCTCCCTGTGACCAGGATTCTATCACATACACCATTTCTACTCACCGGTAGGACTGGATGTCACAAAGTAACTAAAGGAGTCCTCACAGAAGAAACTGGGGGAGGGGCTTTCAAGCATCTCATCCCTCAGAAAGGAGGGCCTCATGCAGTACAGCCAGTGCCTGCCTGTGAGCTTGGAAAAATGCCTAGGGTGCCACTCCTCTGACCTCTCAGCCGCATGATGACATTGAACCGACGACAGATCTGACAAGGTCTATCTTCCAAATTCAGGCCTGTCAAACCTTTTGAAACGGTATCGGCTCTCATTTATGACGAGGTTTGAGGAAATATCAAAGGTCCCCGTGCCTTGATCTTAACGGCAGCTGGTGACATGGCAGCTGGTGACATGACTGCTCGCTCGTGTCACTGTGGGAGTGCAAGCAAAAATCAGGCCAGGGCTGAGGAAGTGTGCACCACAGCCAAGAAGGCAGCGTTCCTAGCTTATCAATTCTTCGAGTCTGTTTGGGGCCAAGGACCCGGGTAACTGGACTCGGAAGACTGTTATTGGCAGTGCTCAAGGTGCAGACACTCGAACCATGACCCAAAGGGACTTTGATTCTATGACGGCTAAAGCCTTTAATATCAGCTGTCTTCTGTGCCTTTGTTCTGCCTCCGGACCGTTACGGAAAGAAAGGGGTTTGCAGAGGAAACGACAGTGCCTCCGCTGTGGGGTACCCTGCATTGTTCACCAGAGCGTGGACTTCTGCCTGCTTTGTGGGGCTTTTCTGACTCCACATAGTTTACTGTGTATTTCCTCTCCCTGTATAATGGGAGGGCCTCCCTCAAAACTACATTCCTCCGTGAAGTTCTTCCTTAGGGACTGAGGACTCTAAAAGTAATCTTGTGGGATTTGTCCAAGTCTTGACAAAGGAGTCAGTCCACACTGGATGGATTTACTGGAGAAGGGATGCAAACTCCCCTTTATCATTCCTGTCAGATCCAGCAGCAGCAGGATTTCTTGGGACGAGTCTCAAAAGGTGCAGAGCCCCGGACCCTACTGAAGAATCTCTGAGTGGGACCAGGAGGCGTGTTGACAAGCCCGTCCCCTCCCCCAACTCCGAGCATTGCAAGATAAATTTTAAAACTTTGCAAAGGCAAATTATGTCGCCGTGGGGAGTGCATTTGCCCAGCATGCAGGAAGCTCTAGGCTGAGTCTCCAAGATTAACCGGAAGTAACAGTGCATGCCTGTAATTCCAGCCCTGAGAGAAAGAAGAATCAGGAGATAAAGTCGCCATCTAAAATATGTAGAAGGACGGAAGACCAATAAGATGGTTCAGTGGTTAAAGTCACTTGCCACCAAGGCTAATGATCTGAGTTGGATCCTTGGAACTCACATGGCAGAAGACGAGAGCCTGCTTCCCACAGGTGCCCTCTGACCTCCACACACTGCCGCCACATCAAGCACAAAGGCCTGCACACAAACGCAGTCGCTAAACGTGAAAGAAATAAAAGAATGGAACCGACAGGAAAACTTGTAAACAGCTTCTTATCTGGGAGCCAGGGAGATGGCTCAGCAGCTAGGAGCACTGGCTTCTCTTCCAGAGGACCCAAGTTCGATTCCCAGCACCTGCATGGCGGCTCACAACCGTTGGTATGTCCAGTCCTTGGACCCCTGATGGGACCAGCCACACATGTGGTGCACAGACGTACATGCAGACAAAACAATACACATCAAATGGCCTTTTCCAAGACCTTATTATCTCTTTTTTTCTTATGGAATTAGTTGGGTTGGGTAATTTTCTATTCATTCTAAGCACAAAGGTAGGGCGGGGTTCAGAGGAAGTCAGACACCCACCTCTTTAAGAAAGGTAAGGGCCAGTGGGGTAGGGCTGTGCAGATGGGGACTCGTCCTGTTTTTGAGACTGGGCCTATTGACTTGCATGCGGCCCCCGGACACACAGAGGTCGGAGGGCTGGCATGGAGAAGACTCAGCTGGAGACTCCAAGAGGAAGAGGTCAACTTTCTGGGACAAGTTCTTCCCTGAAACCATTCCCTTGCCGAGGGAATCTTTTTGTTGTTGTTGTTGTTGTTGTTGTTGTTGTTGTTGTTGTTCTTTTTTTCAGAGCTGGGGACCGAACCCAGGGCCTTGCGCTTCCTAGGTAAGCGCTCTACCACTGAGCTAAATCTCCAGCCCCATTGCCGAGGGAATCTTTGAACAGATGCATCTTCAGAAAGCGACTTTAGAACACAGGCTTGCAGGCTAGCTGATCTAGACACATGACTAGCAGACCCAGTGGAAATTCTCTAGCAAAACATCAGCACAGGGGCATGGTGGCCTCGGTGTGAGAGAAGACGCTAGAGCACAGGCAGGAAAGAGTGCCCCTCTTCTGGAAGAAGCTTCTATGTCCCTATATCTCCCAGGAGCCCACTAAAGTCCTTTCTAGACACCGCCCCCCCCAACTCCACATTCTGCTCTGCTGTAAGTGACTCCAATACCCCATTTGTACCTCAGCTGTACCTGGACCTGCCTCTGTCTTGACACCACACTGTCACCTCCAAGGAATACTGCGTTTCTTAGGAATAGGATCCATAGGATCCAAGTTTGTGAGCCATTAAGCATCCTCATGCCCCACTGAAACGTTGCCTTGGTGTCTATTTGATGAACCTCCAGGACGGCATGAAAAGAGTAGAATCTTCATCTTCTGTGTCACGGGGGAGGATGGAGAAGCGTGAGCCAAGGCTGTGCTCTCAAACCCAGGGCTTCATGGCCTCTTTCCATCCTGTCACCGGGGGCCTCCCTGTAAGATGGGTAAGACCTATGCCAGCAACTAAAGGGCCACTTTATCTTCCTGCTCGGAGAGGCTGGGAAAGCAACCACGCAAGACAAGCTGGCCTTCACGCTCAACCTTAAACAGAGCCGTCCTATGTCCCCGCTCATTCTAGAAGCTGAAATGCTGCCCAATGGGAGTTTGACTCCTGCTTTTTCACCTTCCCTGGATCCACCCTCCTGAGCAATGCAAGTTTCAGCCTGTGCTATGTATGTTACTGGGTTCCCGGGTACGTCAGCAGGTGTGTGGACAGATAACCGTGCCTGTGTTCCTATGTGGACAGAGTTCATCTATAGTTCCCTTCCTCCAAAGAAAGACAGGTCAACAATCTGGAGAAACGGAAAAGATTATCAACACAGGGAGAAGAAAACGTGTTTAATCTCAGCGCTCAAGAAGCAGAGGCAGAAGGATCTTTGTGAGTTCCAGGCCAGTCAGAGCTGCATCGTAGCTCATGCTATGGTATGAAGACAATCACAGCAAGGCTGACAGCAAAGCTCCATTTTTTAAGAGGGCAGAGTAGTGAATGATTGGTTCCCCACACCCGCTTCAGTTTTTCCAGACAGGGTTTTTTTATGTAGCCTTGGCTGTCCTGGAACTTACTCCTGTAGACCAGGCTGGCCTCAAACTTACAGAGATCTGCCTGCATTTGCCTCCCGAGTACTGGGATCAAAGGCATGTGCCACCAATTTAAACACAAGCCGCATCTTGCCCCATTGCCCAAAGTCCCTACTGACCAGGAATGTGGGCAGGTCCCTCCATGAAAAGTAGGTGAAGCTTATAGATCCCTCTCCCTTAGGCTGAACATGCACTGCCTAATCCTGGCTTTAGGTTTAAAAAAAAAAAATCCTTTGCTGACTTCTTTGAACAGCGTTTAGATATTGGGAGGGTTGAATATTCGTGTTGCCTTGCTAGTAGCATCAAGAAAGCTACCTCGAAACTTTCAACCCTCCCAGAGATCCTAACGACACAGCCCTGATGTGTGGGGTCTACTCACAGTGCTGAGGGCCACCAAGGAGAGGGATCGACTACATTCCTTCCCCTAAGACCTTACTAGCGTCTCAAAAAAGCTACTCTGTGGGCACTGAGTAACTGGGCCAAGGTGAGGCCTGCCACTCACTCATCTAGCCTTGGAAGTACCTACAGGAAGGTGACACACTGGGCGGTGATTCCTCCCGAGGGGAGCAGGGGGGTGGGGAAATGGGAGGCGGGTACCAGGATATTAGAAAAGGTCCCAGCGGCAAACATGGGAGTTGCAGATGGGAGTCACACAGTTTGGAATCTGGAAGCTTCCGGCAGAAGGAAGGCAGTGATCCATGGTCCAGTACAAACTGCAAATGGAGAGCCCAAGGGGGGCCGTGATAGCCCTGGCCACCAGGGGGCGTCCTCACGGACTAGGGCCCTGCTTGCCTAACCAAGGAGAGGCGGGGCGGGAGCCTGGGTTGAGATCTGGCCACTGCCGGAGGAATGCGGCCTTTGGCTCGTCCAAGCATTCCGGCTGGCTCAGGAATGTGAACAGGGTGTTCACTGCGCGCCCTGGATGCACAAGCTGGTCCTCCTCCCTCCGTTGAACACCAGGCAGGACCTGGTCAGACACCCCACTGAGCCTGTAGAACGCAGCCTGTCCATCCATGTTAAGGATGAGACCCTGGGGTTTCAGGGAAGCGGGACCTGGCTCTAGGTGCCTGCAGCCAACAAAGCATTGAGGCCGATTATGGCTTAAGGAAAACCCAAAGCAATACATTTGGTCATTTGGAAAACGGCCATTCCGTGGAAGGAGACATAGGATTTGTCATTCTGGGCTACCAGCTTCAAGGGACACAGGCTCAGATCCCCAGACTTGCTCATTTTGGGAGACCTGCTAAGGGACAGGAAGAAGGAAGGCAGATGACCCAGTGAGGGATTAGATGCTCTCAGAGCAGCCAAACTGACTGAATACCCAAGGGTAGGGCCTTAATTCATTCCACAAACATTTACTAAGTCTCTTCTCTGAGCCAGAGTCTGAGCTCAATTGTGGGGACACAGAGGTACAAACATCTATTCTCCTCAAGGGATTGTGACACTGATTGTGACAGCCTGTGATACACACAGTCCACGCGCACGTGTGTGTGTGTGTGTGTGTGTGTGTGTGTGTGTGTGTGTGTGTAAACAGGAATAGCCCAGATTTAGGGGGCAAAGATCCAGGAAGAAACCTTAGGAGATGCTGAAGAGAGTCACCTGAAAGACCACTGGGAGTTAGAGGGAATCTTGCAGATGGAGGGAAAGCATGTAGTCTTAGTGGCCATCCAAAGGACCTGCCAAAATGCTCAGCTGAACTACAGTGAAGATGGAGTGTCCTCTCTGCCAACCCATGGTGTTGACTGGTTTATAGAGCTCTCACTTTCCATGAGGACTGGGAGTCAGTACACCGAGGTGCTCAGCAAGTACTGGCCAGTGTCCTTAAGCAGCTTGGTTATTACAGCCTGAGAAAAGGCAGGCTGGGGGAGAGGAGGTGTTCTGATCACTTGGGGTTGAGGGATGGGTGTCTTGTTTATCACTTCCTGGTTTGGGGTAGTTGTGTACAGGAGAGAAGACTGGTGTGACCAGATTAACAAAAAGGTCCTAGAAGACACACAGAGCTCCTTGTGGCTACTGATGGGAGGTTCTAAAAGGGGAAGGGGCCTGGCTTGGAGGTACATTGTGGAGAATGGTTCATGGGCTGGGGACAGGATGCATGAAGCAATGTGCACTGGGCCAGGAACGTTGGAGGTGGGCAGGAGTCCAGTGGGCAGAAGCAGAGGCATAGGCAGAAGGCATTGCTGAGAGGTAGGGACAGAGGAAACCAATGAGATCAGTGCTCTCGGAACCAGCTGCAAGGTGGGGCCAGGACTCTGAGTGCGTTCTCCCATGCCTTCCAAGGGTGGTGAACCTGAGCAAAGGGAGTCTTTAGGGGATTGTGACTTTTGTGTGTCCCAGATATAACTGAGTGATGGAAAAATCAATGTTTACATTCAACATTCCTTGCAGGACCTCCTCCTAGGAATGCATGGAGACCTAAAATCCTATGTCCAGAGGAAAAGTTGCAGGCCTTGGAAAGGCGCCTTCAGCATTGTTCCTCTGCAAACACAGGAAGAAGGGTTTCCTCTAGCTTTGTGGTGCTCTCATCTGACCCCTCCTCCAGCCTTGGAGCCAGGGGCACAGAGGAGTAGGTGGTCATGGAAAATAAACACCCACCCCTGCTCTCCTGACTTATTTCATGTTCTTAGAATTTCCTCTCTCGGAGTCTGGCTTTGTTATTTTAAGATTCCACATGTCAGTGAGTTGGGGTTGGGAAAATCCCTCACTGTCCAGGCTGTGAGGAGGCAGGTCCACATTGGGAGCTCAGACTTGATGCCCAGGAAGAGAAGTGGCCTGGTTAATGAACGGACCCCAGTCTTCCAGTGGTTCTGAGTCATCCTGTTGGGGGAGGATCTCTGGCTGGATGTGTGCCTTAGCATGAGTGTATTGCCTGCCAGTCTCATAGTGGAGACGTGGCAGGGTTTTGGTGCCAAATGTCCAGGCCAGAGCAGTAGTGATGGGTTCATTTCAGGGAACGATGGGGATATTCAAAAGTGCTTCTAGGTATTAAGTTGAGCAGACAGCCCTGGCCTACTAGAGAGGCTGACCCTGCTCACCATAGGACCTAGGCTGTGGCCTTGTCTAAGTTGTCCACTGTGGCTCCTGCTTCTCTCCCTTCTTTCTTGATCACTGATCACTCCTTAGGAGATGTGTGCCCACACAAGGATCTGAATAGTGTCTGAGACTTTCTTTACCCAGGTATTTGCTCACCAACCCCACAAATACTATGGGGTGCCTACCAGGCTTCAAACAGAGTGCTGGGTGCTAGACGCACGGAGCCAACTGGACAGCCCTCCATTGGACCACCCTTTCTCCCATGCCTTTTACCAAGCCAATCTTAGGTAGATGGCCCTTGTCTGGTCCTTTGTTGAAAGACAGGTGGGCCTCTGAGTGACTATGGATGGATAAAGTCCAGCCAGATAGTTGTCGCTGTTATTGTTGTTGTTTTCTTTTCATCTTCTTCTAGCTGTTTTGTTTTTGTTTGTTTGTTTGTTTGTTTGTTTGTTTGAGAGGGTTTTTCTGTATAGCCCTGACTGTCCTGGAACTCACGCTGTAGAAAAAGCTGGCCTCAGACTCAGAGATCTGCCTGTCTCTGTCTCTTGAGTGCTGGGATTAAAGGCATGTGCCACCACTGCCTGGCCTAGAAAGTATTCCTTTGTTTGCTTGTCTCTCTTTTTTAAAAATTTACTTATTTTTGGGCTGGAGAGATGGCTCAGTGGTTAAGAGCACAGACTGCTCTTCCAGAGGTCCTGAGTTCAATTCCCAGCAACCACATGGTGGCTCACAACCATCTGTAATGGGGTCCAAATGTCCTCTTCTGGTGTGTCTGAAGACAGTGTACTCACAGACATAAAATAAATAAATTAAAAAAAATAAGAAAAAAAATTTACTTATTTTTATGTGTGTCAGGTGTTTTTCCTGCATGTATGTCTGTGTGAGTGTGTCAGACGCCCTGGAACTGCTATCATGTGGGTGCTCAGAATCAAACTCCAGTCCTCTGGAAGAGCAGCCAGTGCTCTCAACCGCTGAGCCATCTCTCCAGCCCTAGAAAGTATTTCTAATGGTGTGTTTTTCTCTTTGGCACAGACAAGCCCCTCAGATTAGCATGAGTCACAACAATTCCCTCAAGCCTCCATCCACTGACATAGGAGCAGTTGCATGGAGAAGTAAAATAACCAAAAACAAACAAAACCCTTCATAGTCAAGGTAGTTTATTTATCCATTTAATTTCGAGTCTCATGTAGCTCAGGCTGGCCTCAAACTCATCATTCTCCAACCGGAGTCTCCTGAGGGCTGAGATTATAGATGTGAGCCCCTTGCCTACCATATGCACTGCTGGGGATTACACTCAGGGCATTGTGTGCACCAGACAAGCATTCTACCAACTGAGCTACATCCCCAGGCCTCAGCAAACGGTTTATCGCCTCATGTTTAAAAATAAAAACCAACCCAGGGAAACACAGGTAGAGTGGCTCAGAGTAAGATCCTGTCTCAAACAAATTTGCTAATGGTAAACAAAATATGAAATTTTTAGCTGTTTGTTGTTAATCCCAGCACTCAGAAGGCAGGGCCAGCCCGATCTACAGAGCAAGTTCCAGGACAGCCAGGGCTACACAGAGAAAGCCTGTCTCAAAAACAAAAACAAAAAGAAAACCCCAAAGAATAAAGGGGGGGAGGAGGAGGAAGAGGAGGAAGAGAAAGGAGAAAGAGAGAGAGAGAAAGAGAGAGAGAGAGAGAGAGAGAGAGAGAGAGAGAGAGAACGAGCACGAGCACGAGCACGAGCACGAGCACGAGCACGAGCGCTGTGGTAGCAGGGCATGGTGGTCTTCAGAACAGCACTTCATGAGACATGTTCAGATCTGAGCCTGAGCCTCGCTCAGGGACTTCCTCCGGTGTCCACACCACAGACCACACCCCACTATTACTTTGTTACTGGCAGAGCAGATGATCAGTGTAGCTGGAAGACCCAAAGAAGAGCCACACTAGGGGTATGGCAGATCTGGGCTGGAATGCAGGCCTGTCAGAGGATCCAAGGGCCACACAGTCAGTGTGCCTTGCATGGGGTGGAAGCCATGTCTTCTCAATTCCTTTCCTTCATGGCCCCTACCCTCCACTGGACTGACTGTGTCCTTTCCCTGATGCCTTTACTAAATTGACCTCAGGTAGATGTACTTGGCCCTAATTTGGGCCCTTGTCAAAGACCAATGGACTTGTGCATGGCTAGGGAGGGAAGGTATCCCTTAGAAAGTATCTCCAGCAATTCCCTCAAGCCTCTGTCTGCCTGAAAATGTGTGGTTGTATTCCCCACAGTAAAGAACCTTCAACCTGTGAGCCAGTAGGCTTAGCTATCCCACCCAGCCACAAACCTCCACCCCAGGGAGGTCACAGAGAGAACAGCTGGAGACAGAGGCATCGTTCAATGATGCCTTGGCAGCACTGCAGCTACCTAAGGCTCGGGAGAAATTGTCATGCAGAAGGTTCTAGAAAGATCCCTTTAAGTTAGTGGTTCTCAACCTTCCTAATGCTGCAACCCTTATCATACAGTTCTTCATGTGGTGGTGACCCTCAACCATAGTTATGTTTGTTACTACTTCATTTCTGTAATTTTGCTAGTGGCATGCATCATAATGTAAATATTTGATATTCAGGATATCTGATATGTGACCCTTGTGAAATAGTTGTTCGACCCCCAAAAAGAAGGTCTCAATCCTTAGGTTGAGAACTACTGCTTTAAAGGCCTGTAGAATCCTCTTCTAGACTCTCTCTCTCTCTCTCTTTCTCTCTCTCTCTCTCTCTCTCTCTCTCTCTCTCTATCTATCTATCTCTCCCCCCTCCCTCTCTATGATGCATATGTGAAGCTAGAGTTAACCTTTATGGACCATGAAGACAGGGCAGGGAGAAGCTTTGACAAAAGCCAGTGCTCCAGTGCTTTGGAAAAAAAGAGAGAAAAATACTTTGAACTGCATCAAAATTGTTGAACTCTTTGTGTGAAAAAGCAGCACAAAGACAACAACAACAACAAAACAAATTTGACAATTATTTGCAAATCAGAGAACAAAAGGCACACACACACACACACACACACATACACAATCTAAAAGTTGATGACTATGTAAGCATGAATATCCAAAAAACTGGAAAAATAAATGACTCAGTAGAAATATTGGCAACGGATACAAGACCCATTCAGAGAACCAAAAAATGATGAGAAACCTACTGGTCCTAAGGTAGATTAAAAAAAATAGAAAAATAAATAGAAAAAATAGAAAAATAGAAAAAGCTGCACCCAGAGTCTCACATCTGTAATCCTGGCTCTTGCAAAGCCAAGTTGGGAGGCCAGGTTCTTTCTTGGCTACAAAGCAAGTTCAAGGAGAACCATGTCTACCGTGTCCGTGTAAATCGATACATGGAGAGAGAACAGTAGCAAACCAACTGGGGTCTACCAGATGGCCCAGCCAGCAAAGGCACTTGCTGCCTAGTCTCATGACTAGAGTTCAATTCCAGAGAACCACAGGGCAAAAAGAGAAACTGACCCAGGAAGTCCCTCCACAGGCATGCCGTGGCACATACCACACACGCCAGGCAGGCACACAAAATAAATAAAGTGCAATGATTTAAAACAAAGAAATGCAGGGTCTATTGCTGTTACCGCTGATGCACTTTCGGCTACGGAGAGTTCAACTACAATGTGTATGGAAATGTACAGTTCTAGACCCTTCAGAAGCCACTCAACTAAGATTGTTAGATAAAATGAATGGCTCTTGGAGCTGGAAAAATGGCTCAGTGCTCCAGGGGACATATTTTCCTTCCAGGGGACCTGAGTTCAGTTCCTAACATAACTCAGAGCTGCTTGTAACTCCAGCAACGGAGGATCCAATGCCGTCTTCTAACCATCTTAGGTGCTGCACTTGTGTGCACATGGCCCTACACACGCACTCACACACACTCACACACACGCACACACCTCACACGTGCATACGCTTACATAATTAAAATAAGTCTCTAAAATCCATGGCTTACTTAAATACTGTGCCTATCTTTTCTTCTGCATTAATACAAATGCTACTAATAATAGATTAATACATTCACAATACCCTAAGACAATGAAAATCTATCACTAGTTCTGGGTTCAAACATACATTGTATACATATATGAGGTTGTCAAAAAAAATAAAGAAGGGGTTGGGGATTTAGCTCAGTGGTAGAGCGCTTGCCTAGCAAGCGCAAGGTCCTGGGTTCGGTCCTCAGCTCCGGAAAATAAAAGAAAGAAAAAAAAAGAATGCAAAATAAAGAAAGAAAGAAAGAAAGAATACCCTGGAAAAAAAAAGAACAAAAGTCCATCGCTAGTTTAATTCTTTGTTCCCTAGATTGATTACTATTTATTTATTTATTTATTTATTTATTTATTTATATATATTGATCTTTTGCCTGCATGTATGTTTGTGCACCACATGTGTGCCTGGTATCCGTAGAGGCCAGAAGAAGGCATCAGATCCCCTGGAACTGGAGTTGCAGGTGTTTGTGGGCTGCTGTGTGAGTGCTGGAACTCACACCTGGGGCTTCTGGCAGAGCAGACAGAGCAGACAGTGCTCTTCACCGCTAAGCTCCCTTTTCATTCTTTTTAATGATGCTGGCAGTTTCTTCTTCTAAAAATATTTATTTTCTATGCATGCCTTTGTGCAGGAGCTCATGGAGGCCAGAAGAGGGGTTAGGTTACCTGGAACTAGAGTTACAGACGGTCGAGTCACCATGCAGGTACTGGGAACTGATCCTGGGTCCTCTGCAAAAGCAAAGAGTAAGTCCTTTTTTTGGGGGGGGGGGATGGTCCTAGAGAGGGTTTCTCTGTGTAGCCCTGGCTGTCCTGGAACTCACTCTGTAGAGCAGATTGGTCTGGCTCTCACAGAGGCTCTCTTGCATCTCCTTAGCGCTAGCATAAAGGTATGCGTCCCCAGTGTCCAGTTTGTATGGCATCTTTTTTTAAAGGTTTTATTTATTTTACATATGTGAGTACACTGTCACTGTCCTCAGACAGATCAGAAGAGGGCAGCAGATCCCATTACAGATGGTTGTGAGCCACTATGTGGGTGCTGGGAATTGAACTCAGGACCTCTGGAAGAGCAGTCAGTGCTCCTAACCACCAAGCCATCTCAACAGAACCTTGTATAGCACTCTTACACCTGGATGCATGCTACTTTATTTGACCATAGCTTACGGACGGATGTTGCTTTGTTTACATTTTTTAGACACTGTGAAAAATACTGTGACAATAGTACAATCCCTATCAGTATCCACATAATATTCTCATTATAGTTATCTAGAATAACTGACCTAGAAACTGGTATGTGAACTCTATAGTCATATGTGTGTGTGTGTGTTTTATTGGTTCATGTTCTCCAAGGATCAGTCACTTGAGTTTCAAGAGATTTATCGAGGACATTTTCTATGAGTGAATAATGGACAGGTTCATTCTTGAGTTTGTGACATATTTAAACATATGACTACATATATATGCATGTGTGGTCATGCATACATGTGGGTATGTATGTGCAGGTATTCTTGTAGAGACATGAAATATACATGTGCGTGTATCATCACGCACACAGATTTGCATATGTGTATATATCAGGTATATGCACTGCATGAGTATTTAGAGAGATTTAGAGAAAAATACAAAAAGATATGCACATATGTCACAAGGACCCATAGAGAAGAAGAAAAGACCGTACCGAAGTGCCATAAACCCCAGGCTATCACAGTCAACTCCACTTGGATCATCTCAGTTTCAATAAAATGGATTCCTTCTATCATTTGGTATAACCATGCCTGTAGTCTCAGCTACCCAGAAGACTGAGGCAAGAGAATGGCTTGAATGCACAGATTCAGGGCTAGCCTGGGCAAATTAGTAGGGCAGACTTTTAAAAAATAAAAGGAAGGAGCTGGAGAGATAGCCCAGCAGTTAAACAGGCTCGCTCTACTTGTAGAGGGCCCAGGTTCAGTTCCCAGAACCCACATGGAGGTTGACAACATCTGTAACTTCTGGGTCTCACACTTTCTTCTCGTGTCCAGGGCACTAGGCACTCACATGATCAACAGACACATACACATGCAGGAGAACGCTCATACACACGGAATAAAAATAAATACATTTTTAAAAATACAGTAAAAAGAATACATTTTAAAAAATCGTGTCCAGGCCTTGTGCCAGCCTGTCTTCTGCTCGCCTGTGTGACTGCTTTTATTCTCTGTGACCTTGAGACAGTCTCTTCCAAGACAGAATCTCACCTTTCCTCCTCTTGCTAGCCCGGAGGTTCAAAGTACCTAGCGACTACCATTGCTGGGTGCTTTAAACACTTTTTGAATGTTCTTTGGTTCTGGGACCCAGTGCCCTTTCTCTGGGTCTTTGCTGAGGACGTGCGGTGAGGAGGTGTGTGAGGGGCAGTTTTAGAGCCCCTGGTGGGAAAAAGTGTAGAGGAGGAAGCTGATGAGGGGGGGGCTGAGTCACCCTCATTATCTGCGCTTTTCTAGGGAGGCGACCACACGATGGTGCCCAGGGCAGCACTGTGACTCAGAGGTGAGGCTCGCGTCCCACCTGGCCCCACCCTCGAGCCCTACTTCCCAGGTCCAAGTTCCCAGGCAGCCTACCACGCCCAGCACGGGCAGAGGGCGGGACTTTAGTGAATGCGTGGAGAGCTTAAATCTGAGTTCTTTCTTTAACGAAAGTATGCAAATACTCTTTAAAACCGTAGATTGAAATACTTCAAAAGAGTTTCCCTCCCAATTCACAGTTCCTTCACGGGCTAGTCTTTCCTGTGTTGTTACAGGGATATTTTAATATGGGGTGTGTGGGGAGGGTGAGGTGGGATAAATCAGGTTATGAATCCACGATCCTTTATCTGAAAAAAAAAAAGCAGAAGCAATGTAGTTTGGAATTTGGAATTCAAGGAATGAAGGAAGGCAGTGTTCTGTGGATTGTGCCACACTAATACTTCAGCACCAATAAGATAAATGCACGATCAGCCTTCAGTCTGTTGAATTTAGATTTTACTACAAAACATATTTGTGGCGTTTTTTTTTAAATTAGAGGGTTTTGAAATTTGTAATTATAGATAAGATGTACTCGGGTCTGTATTACCCTGATTCTTATGTATTATTGTGATTTTTTTAACTTTCTGGTGCTAGGAATCGAACCCATATCCCTTGCATATGTTAGACAAGCACCCCGCCCCTGGGCTGCATCTGTAGTCCCCCCCCCCCCCCCGAGCTGGGGACCGAACCCAGGCCTTGCGCTTGCTAGGCAAGCGCTCTACCACTGAGCTAAATCCCCAACCCCCTTTTATTTTTTGAGACAGGGTCTCATGTAGCTCAATCAGACCTTGAACTCCTAATCTACTAGGTGCTGGGATGCAGGCTTATAGCAGTATGCCCTCTCTCCCCTGCCTACTTATAGACATTTCAAGCAGCACACTGTGCACATTGAACAGAAATTTAAAAAGAAAAGTCACTTGCCATTACTTTCATAATCAGTCGAGTATACTGTTTAACACACACCAGTATTAAGCTAGCTGTCTGTGGCCATTTGGATTGGTTCTAGTTTTCTGCCCAGTGGCCTCAGCGCACGGAGGCTCAGCCCATGTACAAGAGTGTCTGTAGGGTAGATTCCCAGCAGTCAAATTGCCGGGGCAATTAATAATAAGGATCATTAACATTTGCATAGTAATTTCTGAAAGCTGGGATTTGCTGTGAGCACTGTACAGCAATCTGTGCATCATAGCGCTTGAAGCCAGCTTGAGGGCCGGCTGTGCTAACTCATACCATTTTGCAGATGAGAAGAATCCAGGCTCAGGGAAGTGAAATGGCTGGCATAGCTGGGACTCAAACCAAGGTGTCCTACTCCAACTCCCATTCCTAATTATCACATTCTTCTGCCTTTTGAAGACCGTGGGAATTTGGAACAGAGGGACAGGTTGCCAAATCCTCTTCCACACGGCTTTGTCGAGTCACGATCTCAACCCGGCCCATGAGCTACTGTTTCCCTGGCGACTCGGAGCCAAACCAAACTGTCTGATCTTTGCCAATCTGATAGGTGATGACAGTATCTTGCTGTTGCTTTAGCTTGGATTTCTTTTGCTGGGAGTCAGGCTGAACATCTTGGCATCGGAGAGTCGGGTCTTCCTCGACTTCAAGTTACTGTGGGGGATCTTTGCCTGTTTACGACTGACTGACTGTGACTTGTGCTGAGTTAGGAAGTTGAGCCCTCAGTGACTGGAGATGCAGATATCTGGTCAGGCAAACGTTTGGCTTTTGATTCTATTCCTGGTGGGCTGTGGGCAAAGTGTTTCCAAAAGACAAGAGGAAAGGGAAAGGCTAGGGCCATAGCTCAGTTTGTGAAGCACTTCCATTGTGAACAGTAATGTTGAGAATCTATGTTTAAAAACAAACAGACAGGGGTTGGGGATTTAGCTCAGTGGTAGAGCGCTTGCCTAGCAAGCGCAAGGCCCTGGGTTCGGTCCCCAGCTCCGAAAAAAAAAAAAAAAAAAAGCAGACAAACAAACCAAAGAGCAGGCACGGGAGACCATGTTTGTGATCCTAGGACCAGAGAGACGGAGATAGGCAGAACCTGTGGCTTGAACCTGTGGCTTCTCATGATCCCAGCCTGTACAATGGCTCAGCCAGTTCCAAGCCAGTGAGAGACCCTGCTTCTAAAGCAAGATGGATAATGCCTGAGAAATGATGCCCACAGTTGGTCCTGATCTCCAAACGCACATGTGCACACACACATGCATTCTCCCTCACACAGAGAAGAAAAGAGAAAGGATTCAGTGCTGGGAAGTAGGGAGGGAGGGAGGGACAGCACAGCCCCCTAGAGAGATGTTCTCTCTACCTCATGAGGTGGGAGGAAAAGAAAATGGGCCAGGTTGGAGACAGGCCATGGTTCAACCTACAGCAATGACCTGCTTGGCCAGGAGCCCAGGAGAAGGGTCTTGGAGACAGACACTAAGACATCTTACTCAGATGCAGAGCTCAGAGACATCTTCATTCAAAATTTTCCTCCAGGATAGGACGGCCCCTGGCAAGCCTGCTGTCAGCTAGCAGCCCAGTCCCCTCCAACACAGGACTCCTCTAATAGCCACTAGAGCTGGGCAGAGCCCAGCAGGTCGGTGGGATCCAATGACCGTAATCCTGCTTTCTGCCCCTTTCTTTTTTTTTTTTTTTTTTTTGGTTCTTTTTTTCAGAGCTGGGGACCTAACCCAGGGCCTTGCGCTTCCTAGGCAAGCGCTCTACCACTGAGCTAAATCCCCAACCCCCTGCCCCTTTCATTTACAGATTCCACTCACTCCTTTAAGTTATCTTGAATTCCTGACTCCAGCTCATCGACTTCCTGGAAACCCAGCAGCTCCAACTCCTAAAGTAGTCCCTAAAACACATTCCAGGCTAAAGAGCCTTTTGCTAGTCTTCTGTTGGACAGAGACTGTTAATGTCCATTGGCTTCCTCATAAAGGACAGATGCTGGCCCACATGCAAGGTCAACTGAGGGGGGACCTCCTGACACTTGGGGGCCACCAATGCTCATATTAGTTTAGGAACTCAGGAATATGGAGCTGGGGTGACTGAGATCTCTAGATGTATGTCTTGGGTAAGATCTGTGAGAATACTTTCAATGCCAGCCCCAGATCTGAGAGCATACCCCATGGATCCCACAGGTGACTTCTTTGAAAAGCTACAGGAAGACCTAGGGGTGTCAGCCCTCCTTCCCCAACTTGCTGTAGCATCTTTACTAGTCGTCCACTCCTCGTCTAATTCAGTGTAGTCCCTCATACAACTCCTCACTCAATATGGCGAAGTTTCGACGGTGAAGCCTGGAATCCACCCCTTTAGTCTGTGACTAAAAGCCGTACAACCGAGGTTGCCTGTCTGTCCCTCCACCCTCCCCTGCCCCTGCGCCAGGACCACATCCTTCCTGTTCCCCCTCTACTCTGAACTCATAGGACTATTTGCATTCTGGGAACTGTAGGGGACCATTCAGGTTCTCATCCCCTTTTTGTTGCTGTTGTTATTTAAGAATTATTCATTTACCTTATGCATGTGAGTACACTGTAGCTGTCTTCAGACACACCAGAAGAGGGCATCAGATCCCATTACAGATGGTTGCTGAGAATTGAACTCAGGACCTCTGGAAGAGCAGTCAGTGCTCTTAACCACTGAGCCATCTCTCTGGCCCAGCTGTTCTTTCTATAATCCTCTATACTGCACATACCCGTTACCATGACCCAGGTTACTCTTGGACAGCAAGACTGTTCATTTGTATTAGACGTTTTGTAAATCACCCAGGAAATACAGAGCAGACGTTGTGGCTTACATGGATGTAGGAGGTAGGTCAGCTGGTAACAAGAAATCGTAAGAGGACCGTAGGCCCTGCTGCAATGAGTACAGGTAGTTCCACTGGATAGGCAAATAAACTCCTGCCTGCTGGCGTCGATGCCCAGCCATAAGCCTGGGTCCTAAGTGACTGTAGACCTCAGATGGCCATGCTCACTGCAGCTGGGTGGTCAGCACAGAGGTGGGGCTGCAATGGGTTTAAAAGGCGGTAGGTAACCGCAGGGATTTGAGAATCAGTCCCGCAGAGAAAAGATGGTGGATGAATCACAGAAGGTTCCTACATTTAATATCTTCAAGGCATTGATTCTCCTGCCTCGATGAATATTGTAACTACAAGGGATCTTTAGAAAAAATCCTAGGGCTGGAGAGATGGCCCTAGGATTGAGGGCCATCAATCTGATGATGATCTGATGCCCTCTTCTGGTGTGTCTGAAGACAGCTACAGTGTACTCACATACATTAAATAAATAAATTAAAAGAAAAATCCTAGTCCAATCCCGGAGAAATTGGGCTAAGTTGGTTATGGTCCCTAAAATGGATACTGCTGGTCTGGAGAGATGGCTCAGAGGTTAAGAGCACTGACTGCTTTTCCAGAGGTCCTGAGTTCTATTCCCAGCAATGACATGGTGGCTCACAACCATCTGTAATGGGGTGCAGTGCCCTCTTCTGGTGTGTCTGAAGGGATCAACAGTGTACTTACGTACATTAAATAAATCTTTTTTTAAAAAAATGGATACTGCTGTTTTTTAAGAGATGGTAGTTGAAGTGTGGTAGGTCTGAGAACCTCTGCTTGACAGGAAGTTCAAACTCTAGGTAGGCCCTGTCTCCCTTCAACCCTTTAGCACTCACACCTGCGGGGCTCCCACACTTCTGAGACATGCCTCTCATTCTTCCTCCAAGCCTCAGGACCTCTCTTATCCCAGTCACACACCTGGCCTCAAGTCCCTGGAGCGTTTCTGCCTGGTTCGCATTCAGACAGACAGGAACAGCGGGCTGCTTCCCTGTTCTCTCCCTTCAGAGGCTCAGTGGGCAAGGGTTCTGGGGCAGGCATGTCTAACTTCTATAGGTGCTCAGCCACCCCAGCCAGCCGGACAGGGCCCTGTGTGTTGGCCACAGAGGCAGTACCAGGAAGAAATTCTCCCTCTGCACTTCCTGGCATGGCCTTCTGAGGCTGCCCGTACTACTAAGTGGTCTCAGGAATGCTGCTTTCTCAGTTCAGGGAATTCAATAGGTGTGGTTTTTGGCCACCAGCCACTGTAGCCAGCAGGGAACACACACACCAGTGACAGGGTTGACTCTACCTTCCTTTCCAGCTGGGTGGCTGGTCGTAGAATCATCTGCTGGAAAGAGGACATGGGATTTAGAATTTTCGAATGAAGAAGAGCATATCTGAGGTTTACTATCAAGACAGGAGATAAAACGCCTTTTACCCCAGGGCCTTTTCGCTTGGTTGTTTATTTTTTAAAATGCTGTTGTAGACTTCCCATGGCCCAGTAAACACTCGTGAGCACAGGGGCAACACTAATCAGACTCAGCGGCTTATTAAAAAAAAAAGGTATGGGGCTGGGGATTTAGCTCAGTGGTAGAGCGCTTACCTAGGAAGCGCAAGGCCCTGGGTTCGGTCCCCAGCTCCGAAAAAAAAAAAAGAACCAAAAAAAAAAAAGTTGGGGGAGCTGGAGTGAGGGAAGATAAACTATATACCTGTATAAAGCTTTCAAAGGATACATAAAAATGTTATCGATGTTGGTTTTGAAATGATATGCATTTTCAATGACAGCAGTGTATCCAAGGGGAGAAACAAAAACAAAAACAAAAGCCCAGAAATCTCAGTCAGGTGAGTGGTGCATGTCTATAACCCTAGCACATGGGAGAGAGGCTGGAATATATGAAGGTCAGGGTTATCCTTCTTTTCATGGAGAGTTGGAGGCCAACCTGGGCTACAAGAGGACGAGAAGAAGAAAGGGGAGAGGAGAAGAAAAAAGGAGAAATGTTAATCATCTTTCCCAGTGGTTATAGAGTGAACTTAAATGTTAATCATCTTCCCAGCAGATACAGAGTAAGCTTTGCTCATGAATGACTGTGAAGCTAACTTCTGCTTGTTTGGGGTGCTTTTCTAGTCACGGGCTGCAGAAGTGGTCTCGGAAAGCCATCAGGCCTGGGATTGCGTAAGCCATGCTGTGATTCCCACAAATAGACCCTTTAGAGACTCACCACCACCCTGCCTTCTTGGAAAAAAATATCTGGTGCATCCCATCTCAGAACCCGTCCAAGGAGGCATGCCAAAGCCGTGGATCATCTCCCTTAGTTCCCCAGAGGCCTCAGAGCAATCTTTTCTGTTGCTTCACAGCTCTTTAACTATGCTAAGAATGTGAGCCATTTCCCACGAGGCTGGCAACCACGAAGCAATTCGGAGCCCAACCTCCCCAAATATCTGCTTTGCAAACACAGAAAGCAGAGAAGCATCCTGAAAATGTGATCTTCGGCCCATCACCTTGGGCGTTTGTGCTGGCCTATTCTCCTGCCCAAAGTGTTCCTGCTTCCAGAAAGCACCACTTTCTCCGAGGGGCTTTCTTAAGAGACTGGACACCAAGCGTTAGCTACTCGGGGCTCTTGGCAGAGAGTTTGCTCCCATCCCAGGGTTGAGATCATGGCTGACTTGGTGTTGTTTCGGTGCTCTCTGGTTCCTGAGATGTCTATGTGCAGGGACATGTCACTGTCAGCATGACACTACCTTGGTGGCTTCCAATTCTGTGGCCTGCATGCATGGGAACAGACTATGATGGGTCTGCAGAGGGAAGCACGGGAGAGGGAGAGAATTTGGGGCTTACCCGACACTCTTAGAGTGCCTGACTGCGATACAGGAGGTCGAGTCAGGTTCCAGTGACCTACATAACCTTCCAGACAGGGCAGGTGAGAGCCCTGCTTCTCAGACCAGGCTTGGGTGGAGACAATTTACAGTGCTGAGACACCGAATGCTCCATGACGGCTGACTGAATCATACGTCTACAGGGTGGACTAGTATGTAAAAGTGATTTTATTATTATTTTTAATTGAGACAGAGACGCACACTACAGTTCCAGATGGCCTGGAATTCTTTGTAGGATGTGCTCACTGAGGATTTGTGGCCCATCCTCTTGCCTCTATGTCTGGAATGCTGGAATTATAGGCATGCACCACTCCGTTCAAGCAAAAGTGATGATTGTAAAAACTAACAACATTATAAACATTAAAACACAGTGATAAATGAACAACAATAAAAATACATGATAGTTTTTGGCACCAGAACAAGAAATAGATTAGAAGGAAAATTTTAAAAAGGTTACACTGAAGGTGCAGTTCAAAGGTAGATAAGTTGTCTAGAATACACAAAGCCCTTGGTTCCAACTCCAGGAATACCCCTCCCCAAGTATATGGTGGCCCACATCTGTAATCTCGGTACTCGAGAGGTTGATACAGGATTACCATGAGTTCAGTGTCATCGGGGGTGGGGGGCAAGGCGGGGGTGTGTACAGACTGAGTCTCAGGTCAGTCAGAGCTACAGAGTAAAATGCTGTCCCAATAACCAAAACCAACAAAAAACTCTAGGTAATGGGGTAGGGGTGCAGGTCGGTTGGTAGAGTACTTACCAGGGTTTGATCCCCAGCACTGCAGGTATGGGGTGCATTCCTGCAATCCCAGCACCTGGGGGACGCTGAGGGACGCTCAAGGTTATTCTAGACTAAAGGAAATCAAAGCCAGCGGTGGCTCCATGAGACCCAATCTTAATGACGGTCAATACACATATACATAGTAAATAAAGTTGCTATATCGCCGTGGTACGATTAGCGATCTTTTGGTTCTTTTTTTTTTTCCGGAGCTGGGGACCGAACCCAGGGCCTTGCACTTCCTAGGCAAGCGCTCTACCACTGAGCTAAATCCCCAACCCCCTGATTAGCGATCTTAAGCTTTTGAAAGAAGACCTCTGCTTCCAAGTCAGGCAGACGGGGGATTCGGTGGCTTAGCTCTTTCTTGTGTAGAAATGACCTTGACAGATACCTTAATCTCATCCATGCAATGGGCACAGTAATTCCTGCTGCACAGGATTCTTGTATCAGTCAGTCACACTGTGCCTTTTCTCCCTCAGCTTCCTCTCTCCCGTCCTGCCCCTACATTCCTTTCACTAAGAAGAGAGGCCTTCAGTTACCCTACAAAGGATCCACAACTGAGACACATTTGAGTCTGCCAGAGAGGAGGTGCATGGCCCCTGCTTACATCCCAGCATAGCTGGAGCCCTGATGCTTGGGGGAGGAAAGTGCAGATGGCTGGACCCTAGAATACCATCAGGGCGGGGCTCCCGTTGTCCTCGATTGCTGAGTATAGCAAAGGCATGTCCTCCAGCCTCTGGCAAAGTCACAAAGGCCTTTGTGGCTGGCTTGTGGGGTGTGGTTTAGAGGTAGCTTGGCTGACCTTCTCCTGCGACCTGCTCTCAGCATCCCTTTTCACCTTTAAAATATTTTTTAATTGCTAAATGCAAAGTGTGTATCTTCACGGTATATGACATTTGGAAACATGTACGTGTTGTGGCCAAACTGAGCTAATAGAACATATATCCCGCCTCACACCATTATCTTATGACGGAAACAGTGTAAATGGGCTCTCGAGACAGTTTCCAGCATAGGGTACGTGGTGACGTATCCCAATTGCTCACTTCTATGGGACTGCACTTTTGTAGGCGGGTGCAGCAGCATCCTGACTCAGCCACAAAACTCTGCTATCACAGGCACAGAGGCAGATGGACGGGTTCCCCGAATCTGAGTCCTGAAAAACCAGAGAGCAAAGATAATATCTCGACGCCAAGCATGCATACCCTTTTCCAAGAATGTAGCATTTTCCCTGGGCGGTGCTGGTGCACAGCTTAGAGCTCAGCACTCAGGAGGCAGAGGCAGAGGCAGAGGCAGGTGGATGGATCTCTGAGCTCGAGGCCAGCCTGGTCTACAGAGTGAGTTCCAGGATAGAAGCAGCAGCTGTATGATGGTGGACCAGATGTGAACAGAGAGGAGTGCTCACAGAGACAGGCTATAAAGTAAAGTAATAGTTCGGCGGGGCGGAGGGAGGGTTCTGCCTTGAGCGGCACACCAAACATGGACACTTGTGTCTGCACCCCTTTCTCTTCCAAAAAACCCGAACACTTGAGAAGCTGACATTTGTGGCTGGGAGGAAACAGAGTGTTCAGAGAGACCAGCATGATAGAGGCAGAGGGACTCAGAACCCACGTGGTCCTCAGAATTCAAGAGGAGTAAGAACAAGAACAAGATGGGGTGTTAGGGAGAGAGAGTCAAACGCCACAGAGAAGCCAGAGAGAGAGACGAGCCAGATCTAAGGCTAGGCCTTTCCTGGCAAGGCTTCTATGGCCTCCCAAGAAGGACTCTGTTCATCTTAAGTCCTGTCCCCTTCCCAGTTCAGACTGGACACCCTGGGCTTCCAAAAAGACAGCTTGCTGACTGGGCTCAGAGTCCTTGGTTGTGCAGCCATTTTTATCTGTGATGTTTGATTTTTGTTCCTGTTTTATTCATTTTTTTGGTTTTGTTTTGTTTTGTTTTTGTTTTTCTGAGACAATCTCCTTTCACAGCTCTGGCTGGCCTGGAACGCCCTGTGCAGACAGGCCTATTTGGCCTCCCAGACATCTGCCTGCCTCTGCCTCCCAAGTGCTGGGATCGAAGGCATTGTGCCATCATGCCCAGCTCTTCAACTTTTCCAAGGACTTCTATTAGACATTCCAAACTCTTCCTGGATCCCTCCCCTTTTTGTAATTGCTTTGCTCTCTTTGTAAAGTGCCAATCCCAATGTCCCCTCTGTCTCGAATCCCAGTTAATCCCACAGACCTGAGCCTTCTGTTTTCTTTGTCTGATGGAAATATGATAATCTGAGTCATTGTTAGGAACTCTGTGCACTGTCCGCTCAATCCCTGCAGCCTCCTCAAGGAAAAGAAACTAAGGCCACACCCACTTACACGGGAGGAAACCGTGGTTCACAGAGGATAACTCATTTGCCATATTTTTAGCTGGGGAGCCAGGATTTGAATTCAGGATGCCTGATCTGTAGTAGGCCATTGGCTATCCACACCCCCTGGGCCCCCACCTCCCACCACCATACTCTCTTAGCAGTATAGAGCTGTCCGCTCCATAGTGTGTACCAGGTGACCCCTGGGGCCGTAAGATTAAAGACTCCTGACCACCAGGTGTGACGACAGGCTTAGGCCTGGCTATGGAGCCTTGGGTTCTGGGCCTGCTTTTGTAGGGTCACAGGGTGGAGAAGCAGGAGGAAGGAGGAAATCAGGTTGAGTCAGATGGCTTGTGGAATCTCTGGCCTTTCTTGAGTTCTGGGAAGAGGAGTGAAGAAAAAAAAAATGAGAGTGCCTATTCCAACTATGTAAGATAATCAGGGGCTCTTGACTGTTTACAGGCAAAAAAATCTCAGGCAGCCAGCACCTGCAAGCCAGAGGCCAAGAATCTGTGAGACTCGGCGCTCCAGGCTCTGGATGCCATTAGGCTGAGTGAAGGGACAGGGCGGACGACGGGAGGGACTTCTGGTTCTCCCATCTTGTGCTTGTGGTCCCAACGTTTCCTACAGCATTTGATCTTGGTCCCTGAAGCTCTGGCGTGGGAGCCTGGCTACACATTCTCTTGAGAAATGGGATGAGGCCTGCCTGCCTGTCCCCTCCACACGTCACACCTCCAGTGACTACACCTCAGGCTCCATCATCTTTTTCTCTGGGACACTGGCCATCTAGTAGAACCTCATTCCCCAGCAACTCTCTCATTTGGAGAGGAACCTTACTGGTTCAGAGCTGCAAAGAAGTACATAGGGCCACACAAGGTGTCTGCTTCTAAACACCCTAAAAATCCCTATACTCCGACTTGGACAGGACAGAGCAGGTAAAATCCACTGTAATATAAAACAACCCAGAGAGGTCCTGTTAGGGCTGTGGGTAGATGTAGGACAGGAAGCAACAGCATGGGGCTTCCTGTTCTCCGGAATGTCATTTGTTTATAATAATTCCAAGTATCTGAGGCTAGGGATGCAGCCCAGTTGGTAGAGTGCTTGCCCCGAGGTCAATAGGCAGAGGCAAATGGATCTCTGTGAGTTCAAGGCCAGCCTAGCTACAGAACGAGTTTCTGAACAGCCAAGACTGTTACACAAAGAAACCCTGTCTTGAAAAAAAAAAAAACCAATCAATCAATCATGATAATAAGAGTAATAATCACAGCCACAACAGTAATAATTCCAGCTATCTGAGTAACCAATTCTTTCACTCATCCATGCATACATCTGTGGATTTAGCTAACCATCATTTATTCACTTATTAAGTGTGTGCCCTGGGGCTGGTGATGCTAGCAGGCCGAGTATTTAAAAGTGTTTGAGAATGTCTAGATGGGGTGAACACAAGAAGAGTATTCTTGGGACCGGAGAGATGGCTCGGCAGTTGAGAGTACCTGCAGGTCTTCTGGAGGACAGGGTTCAGTTCCAAGCACCTACAGAGGGGCCAACAATGATCTGTAGCTCCAATTTCAGGGGATCCAGTGCTTTCTTCTGGCTTCCTCAGGCTCTGCACTCCATGTACACAGTGCACATACATAGATTCAGGCAAAAGACAAAAAACAAAAACAAAAACAAAAACAAAAAACCAGACAGAAGGGAAACAAATAAATCCCTTTTAAAAAAGGTATACTCATGTTCTATCCCGTCCAGGACTTTCCTACCCTTCAGCTTTGGATTCGCAGTTGTGGGCAAGGGTCTGTGTGTGAGGGTCACGGGAAACTCCCCAGGCATTTGAAACACAGACCTCTAGATACGGTCCCCAGATTGGAGGCATATTTGTCCTGTTTCTCTACTGTCCTATGTTCCAGGGAAAGTATGAGTGTCAGTTCTTCATTTCTTCATTCATTCCAATTGAAATGTTGCATTCTGTACATGTATGAAGAGAGTGTACGTGGTGCTTGTATGTGCGTAAGAATGTGGTGTGTGTGTGGCAGTATGCATGTATTGTGGTACGCTGAATGTGTGCTGAACATGTAGGTATTCGTGTGTGAGTGGTTTGTGTGTCTGAGAGAGTGTGTGGTATGTGTTGAATGTGTATGAGTGTTGTGAATGTGTGCATGGTGTGATGTGTGTGTACGTGTGTGGTATGTGTGAGTGTGTGAGCATATGTATGTGTTTGAGTGTGTGGTGTGTTTGAGTGTGTGGTGTGTTTGTGTTTGTAGTGTATTTATATGGCATATGTAGGTGTATGTTTAGGTGTATGAGTATGTGGTGTATTTCTGTGTGTATGTATAGAGTATAGTTGTGTGGTTCGATGTATGTATGTGTATGTTTATGTGTATGTATGGCAGACTTGTGTGTGTGTAGTATATTTGTAAGGCGTGTATATGAATGTTTATATTTATGTGTGTGAGAAGGTGGTATATTTTCTGTGTGTATGTATGTGTGAAGTATAATTATGTGGTGTGTGTGTATGCGTGTGCATTTTTGTGAGTATATGGTGTATTTATGTGTGGAATGTGTGTGTGTATGTGTGTGTACGTGTTCATGCTCATGTGTTAGCTCTTTCACCCTTTGCCCTATCCCCTTGAGATAGGCTCTCTCACTGAACCTGGAGCTAGACTGGTGTTAACAAGCCTTTGTAATCTTCCCGTCTTGCTCTCCACAGCACTGAGGTTACAGATATGCAACAGACGATACCTACCTGTCTTTTACACTGGTGCTGGGGGGGGTGTCAAATTTTAGTCTTTACACTTGTTCAGCAAGCTCTCCTACCCACTGAGCCATCTCCAGGCCCCGGAATTTTTGTACTCTTGTCAGACCTTGTGGTAGACATGGAGTTGCAGGCAGACCTCACCTTCCAGGTGCTCTCATGGGGACAAAGCACAACAGTGTCACTCCCTTTCTCTTAGTGGTCCCCTATTTTGTTCCCCTGACATCCTAAGTCCTTACTGTGACCTAGGGCAAGTGAGCTCAGGCTTCTCCCACCAGCCTCCTGTCTCTGCTCCACTTCGTGCCTGTTCCTGAAAGGCTGCTCTCTAACTGCTCCTTCTGGAAAGTTCCACAGAGGTGTCTTCTCCCCAGCTTCACTTTACCTGGCTTGTCTGTCTAGTGTGTATCACCTTCTAACATTTTCTGCCTTCTCCTTTTACCAATGATCTTTCCACAGAACACAAGCCCTTGGGAGGGGAGAGGCTCGTCTCCGTTTCCGGATGCCGTCCAAGCATCTAGAATAGTGGTTGGTCAGTAAATATTTGCCAGATGAATTGAGCAAATAATAACACAGGTGAGTGTGAAATGACCAGTGTATCCAGGACAGACTGGAGAGAATGAGTGAAGTGGGCTCTGAGCTCCTCCCAGCTCCTCAGACTCGTAATCTTACTTTTGTTTTTCTTTGGAATGTGCTTCAATGTTTACAGGTATCCTGTGTGTGGAGACCAACCCTTCTGTTTTTGACATCTCAGTGCTTTTCCACAGAGAGGAGCATGTTTGGATGGTGGCCAGCTGCCCAGGGAGCTCTGCTTGGCATTCCCTGGAGGGAATCATTGGTGGTCGGTCACGTATTCAGCCAACAGCGGCCACTTCGAAGTCGGAATGGCCAAGATAATGAGATTTTAGAACAATTGTAAAAATACCTAGCATGCCATCAGGGAGTCTGACAACAGATTAATGAGGCTCTGGGGCCCTGGTCCTTCCTGAAAACCAAAGGAGAGATGGACTTGTGTTGGAAAAAGGGCCTGGGGTGACCTTGGATTGCTGTATTTAAAGCTATCGTGAGCTACCAAGTCAAAGCTGCCTCTTTGAGGCCAAAGGACAAACACATCAAAGGAGTTATCCAACCAGAGCCCTGGAAGTCCAAAAGACACCAGTGCTACCCCAGCAGCTGGTCCTTATTCATTCCATGCATGGGTTGGGGGTATCGGGGGTCACAGGTCTGATGGCCTCCGTCGGGCCTTTTCCTCTCTCTCCACCCTTCATTTCCCTTTGCCCTTCTTCTTTTGGCCTCTGCTCTAGGGGGTGGGGAAGTGTCCAGCATAGCTGGGGAGAATGTCTCTGGGGACCCTGTGCCCCATGCCCTGGAAGGGACTGGCTCAGGAAGGCTGATCTCAGGAGGCAGAAAGGGTCAAGGAAAGAGTGTTAATGGCGCTCTTCAAGGGGGAAGGTCATCTGTCCACACTTTCTCAATGACCAAACATTCCTTGGTGTCCAGAGTAGCTATTCTTCAACGGAAGTTGCAGAAAGATGCTGCATACAGTGAGAGACGGCCTGATACAAAGTTCTCAGGGAGAGCAGCCATCTGCAGGGAACCTAAGGGAACATGGTTGACAAAGACTCTGGGCTGAGGAGGCTTTGGGGGAGGGGAGAGGGAGGAGGGGGAAACAGGCAAGATGTGGAGTAGCTACATGCAAGCTGACATTGCATTAAGAAATGAGAGAGAAGGTGGTGTGTGTGTGGGGGGGAGAGGGTTGCTTTGAGTGTGTGTGTGTGTGTGTGAGTGTGTGTGTGTGTGTGTGTGTGTGTGTGTGTGTTGCTCAAGGCCAGCTTGGAGAGCCAGTAGCAGAGAATGATTTGAACTTCTGACCCTCTTTCTTCTACTTCTCAGGTGCTGGGTTATACCCATGAACCTCCAGTCTCTGCGCCTGCGATACTGGGAACCCAATCCAGGGCTTTGTGCATAAAGGGCAGGCACTGTACCAACTGACTCATATCCCAGTCCCTGTTCCTAGATCGGCCTCTGCCTCAAGCTTCTCCCACAGTTCTCACGCCTGCAGATCCAAATCCAATTCTTTGCTGCTCCCAAGGCTTCTATCACCAAAGGCAGCTCCATTCCTGGCTTCTCCTGGGACTGGTCTGTGCAAACCTTGCTCTTTCTCCTAAAGATGGCTCCTCTCTCTCCACCTTGACTCTGTTTCTCTGTCTCTCGGCTTCCTATTAAAATGATACCACATTCACACAAGTCCCTCCCGAAGAAGCCTTAATGCATGCAATGGCTTTTGTGTTTGGCAGTGTCCCAAAGACACGTCACCTTAGACACTGTAAGGAAAGTATCTCTTAGGGGTCAGAGGTGTTTGGCTTCCCCACTATCCTTTACCCAAGATTCTTCAAAGTCGAATTAAAAATCAGTCCCCGCTCCTCAAGCATAAGGTGTGTGCATGTTGGAGGGAGAGTTGTAGCTGTAAAGTGAGAATACAAACAGCTTGAAGTAAGAGGCCTTTGGCCCCATCTCTGGCTTTGTGGGTCAGGAGGTCCTGGAATTTGCTTCTGAGGAAAAGCAGCTCCAATGGGAACAGGAGTCCATGGTCAAAAGGTTTTCTCCACGCTCTGAAAAGAGAGTCTGCTCAAGTTCATTGAAACCGGCATTTCCCAAGTTTACATGCCCAGGGAATCTGTTGAATATATGTGTGACAAGCATATATCAACTATTTACATTACCCAGAGTTTGGATGTTAGACAGGCTTGACCCTCCTCTGTGTCTGATGTGTTGTGTGACTTCAGTCAGATTCTCTTGGATCCTTTCGAGCTCCAGACACTAACTTGCAAAATAAGTTCCTTACATGGCTAAGAGAGTAAAGTGCACAGGTTTGCCATTTCTGTTCCAGGAGGACAGATTAACAACTGATAGAACTTACTCCAAGGTTCAGCCATGTGGGGTTGGAGCATTGGCTCAATGCTTAAGAGCACTGGATGCTCTTACAGAAGACCTGGGTTCAATCCCCAGTACACAAGTGATGGCTCGCAACTGCCCGGAACACCAGGCCTAGGGTATCTAATGTTCTCTTCTGGTTTCTGTGGGCCCTTCACACACGGTACACAGGCATGAATGCGAGCAAAACACTCATATGCATCCAATACTCCCTCCCGCCCCATTTGTGTGTTTGTGTGTATGTGTGTGTGTGTGTGTGTGTGTGGTGTGGTGTGTGTAATTTGTGATTTTCTTCTCCTGTCCTTCCTTATGCAGCCATCACATCTGCATCTCCTGGCTGTTCTTGTACTGGGAGACCTTCTGGCTGCTCCCAGGGACCCAGCCTCAGCTGCTGTGTTGCCTGCCTGTAGGGTCTCTGCTCTCTGTGCTGGGCACACCTTCTCCTATACTGTGGGTTTTATCATCTCCCTCCAGCCCCAGGGAAAGAGCTGTCAAGAGCTGTTATAGTCTATACTCCACATGGCAGTCAAGTAGCTCCTGAAAATGACGCTTGGCCTTGGGGAGACGGCTCAGCAGGGAAGAGCACTTGTCAATCTTATAGAGGATCCAGGCTCAGTTCCCAGCACCCACATGGTAGCTCACAATCATTGGTAGCTCCAATTCCAGGGGATCCAATGCCCTCTCATGCCCTCCACAGGGTCGGGGCATGCAAATTGTGCACAGATGTACATGCAACACGAGACATCTATATGAATTTAAAACATTTTTATGGGGCTAGAAAGATGACTCAGAGGTTAAGAGCAATTGTTTTCCTTCAGAAGACCTGAGTTCAGTTCCCAGCACCCACTGGTGACTCATAATCCTCTGTAACTATAACTGCAGGGGATCTGATGCCTCTGGCTTCTTCAAGCAGCTGGATTCACATGACACCTACATGCAGAGACGCTTCTACAAATCATTAAAAATCATTTGCATAGGAGTGAAGTGAGAGGGCAGTTGAGGGGTGGGCTCAAGGGGGAAAGACTAGGAAGTCTCACACGCCTGCTCCATGCATGTCTCAGTCTCTACCAACTGGTGCTGTGCAGAGGGGCTAAGGTGGGTCCTGGGAACTTGCACATCACTGGCTGGTGCCAAGGTAGGCAGTGGTGGAGGTCAGGCAACGAAGGTGGAGGATCAGAAACGAAGCCAAGCCCCGTCTGCCTGACAGGTGATGAGGCTGGGGAGCCTCAGGTTGTTGATGAAGAGCCAAGCCTAGGGTGAGCATTCTCGGTAAAGCTGGGGTGGAAAGCAGAAAGAGTCATTGACACAGGTATAGGGGAGGGAAGGGCCCAAAATATGGCCCTGGAGCCTTCTACCTCAGTAGGACCAGCCCAACGGGAAGCCAGGGCTTGGGAGGGCCAGGTGGGGCAGGCCTACAGGCCAGAGCTAGCTACTTGAGAACCCGATATGTTACTAAGGAGAATTCCATTCTAGAAAGGGTTGGAGGCCTGCTGTCCAGGCATCCTCCTACATCCTGGGGTTCTGAGTGTCATTATCCTCACGGTTTACTACCTAGTAGTCAATCTACAAGAAGGAGTATGGCTAGGGAGGAAGACGCACTGGCTTCTTGCCTGCTGCTGCTCTTGGATGCCCTTTGACCTTCAGGGAGGGTGCTGTTGGGAGTTTGAGTCAAAGCTACTTAGTTGAAGGAGCACAGCGCAAGGCATGATGGGCTTTGGAACCCAAGGCATGGTGGGCGGCGGCCTGACCTCACTCCCACCTACAGCCCCCCTCTAGTGTCCCACATACAGTCAAGGTAGCATCTGATTCTGCTCGAACACTCACGGCTTCCTTTGATGGCTTTGATTTCCTTTCTAGCCACACTTCTCCTGTGCCTCAAGTCCTTGAGTGCTCGCCCGTGGTACTTACAGGCCAGATGTTCACCCTGTACGTTTCTTTCCCAAACGAGAGTAGCTTCGACCCTAGCAGACCCGAAGTTCTACCCGGCCTACAGCTCTCCTCTGCCAACCCAGCACCCGGTTAAAGGGGCCCAGGTGGGAACACTCTGAAAAGCCGCAAGGACCCTGCCTGGTAACTCCTGCTCACCTGACAGCAGTGTCTGCCTGCTATGCTGGGGCTGACTCACTTCCCAAGTATGGATCTTGGCCACCCTGTTCTTGGGCATTTACTGAGCCCAGGTACAAGGCCTGACCATAATGAACATTCCAGAGATAGCTGCAGATCTTTTGTGCTTTCTCTCTCTCTCTCTCTCTCTCTCTCTCTCTCTCTCTCTCTCTCTCTCCCCCCCCCCATCCTCCCCTCTTTCCCCGTGTGTGTGTGTGTGTGTGTGTGTGTGTGTGTGTGTGGTGTAGGGTGTAGAAACACAAGTGAAGGCATGAGAAAGCCAAATATCAGCCTCTTCAAACATCATCCACTTTTTCTTTTTCTTTTTTGAGACTAGTTTCTTGCTGGCCTGGAGCTTGGGACGTGACCCCCCCCCCCCCCAGCAATTCACTTTTCTCAGCTTTTCCAACCTTAGGGTGACAAATACATTCCACCACACACAGCTTCTCCTCCTCTTCCTCCTCCTCCTTTTCCCCCCCTCCTCCTCCTCTTCCTCCTCTTCTTCTTCCTCCTCCTCCTCTTTCTCCTCTCTCTCTCTCTCTCTCTCTCTCTCTCTCTCTCTCTCTCTCTGAGACAGGGTCTCCCTCGCTCTATAGTGCTGGCTAATCTGGAACTTGTAATGTAGTCTAGACAGGTCTCCAATTCATAGCGATCAGCCTGCCTTTGCATCCTGAGTGTTGGGATTAAAAGTGTGGATCACCATGCTTGGCTCTAAGCACAGCTTTTTAAACTTGAGTTTTGGAGATCAAACTCTGGGCCCCAAACTGACTGAGCTATCTTCCCAGGCCCTACTGAGACTTTCTGTGGTTACACAGGTCTTAGGTTTCTAGTCTGTCCTTAGTCCTTTGCCCATGAGTTCCTCCTATCCGGGACCAGGATCTCCTGGTAGCTCTGGTCTGACAGCCTGATACCCTGCTGGGGCCTCCTTCATCTCTGTTTGACTCAGAGAGCAAACTCTCCTGGTCTGAGCTTGCTGTGTCCTGTGGTGCTTTCTTCTAAGGAATTCCCTGGTTATATCAGTGGCTAGCTCTCTGGAAAGTTCTGAAGTAGTTATCTATTTGCTAGCAACTCCTACTGCCAGCCTCTATCCAATGCCGGGTCTAAGCTGGAGCTGGGGCTGCCACAGGAACAAGGCCGACCTTTTCCTCAGGGCTATCACAGTCTGATGACAGCCATGTTTGAGCATCAGACTGCCTATTATTGAAGTCGCTGGACCGGTTGCCTTGTGGGTCGGATGGGCAAACAGGACCATGCCCAGGGAGATGGAGCTGGGTCTTTGCCAGCATTCTGACTAAGTGCATTTCATGTTTTGCCTGTTCACACTGCCTCATAATGGGTTGTCCTCGGTCTTTGACAATAGCTCTGTGTCCAGGCAATGCCTTGGGATTGAGCTAACCACCTTCTCTGATGCCCCTTTCTAATCACTAGATCCTTTGACTGCTTTAGATGAACGGTGTTTCTGCCTAGTTTATTAAGTCCTTACTCTGGTGTCTGTCACTCTGGAATTACTTAAGAAAAGTAAGAAAAATCTTATAAACACACAAAAACACAAAGATAGCTCAGTGGTTACGAGTACTTTCTGCTTTGGCTAGTATAATTCCAAGCATGAGCGTGGCAGCTCGCAGTTGCCTGTATTTAACTCTAGCTCTAGGGATTGAAAGGTCTCTTCTGATATCCACAGGCTCCAGGAATCCATGTAATGTACAGACATACATGGAAACAAAACACATGTACACATAAAGCAAAAGAAAACAGAACTCAAAAAATTTTCAGGTCTTAGCTACAAGGTGACAAAAAAAATGAAGGAAAGATAGAAAGAAAGAAAGAAGAAAGAAAGAAAAGAAAAGAAAAGAAAAGAAAAAAGAATCAGTGATCACGTCAAAAAAGGCCTCAGCCTTGTACAGTGAAGTTGTACAAACTACGACCAGTGTGTGCCCAAGGACAAGGCCATGAAGAAGTTCGTCATTCCGAACACTGTAGAGGCCACAGCCGTCCGGAATGTTTCCAAAGCAAGTGCCTTCGATGCGGGTGAGCTTCCCAAGCTCTGTGTCAAGCCGCAGTCCTTCCTGAGCTGCGCCAACCATAGCGGGGTACTCAGGATCATTCATGAAGCTCTGTAGGGCTGAACCGACAATTATTTAGAATATTGGGTCTGCCCCATGACCTCCACTAGACCCCATTGTAAAGGGCTGGCCCTCGTAAGCCAGAAGAAAAAAAAAGATCTGGGGAAAATCAAATGGAAACAAGAACAAATCCCAAGTCAAACCAAAAGAAAAAAATCCAACACATAAAATAATCCCCTAACTTCTCTACCTGAGCCCCAATCCATGGGGACACCTCAGTTTCAAGCAAGGTCATGCCTATCCATTTTCTGTGCCCTCACAGAAGCTAGTAAGACTTTTCTGGACCATTTTAGTCTCTGAGCTGAGAATGCAGCTGTGCATAAGGCCCTGAATTCGATCCTCAGAATCCCATAAAATGGTGGTGGGGACACACATCTATAACCACAATATGTGGAAGGCTGAGGAGGAAGATCAGACACTCGAGGTCATCCTTAGCTACATGGAAAAACAGGAGCGAATCTGGGCTACATGAGACCCTGTTTTGTTTTGTTAAGAAATCAATGAAACTAAAACCAGAACATTTCCCATCTTTTGTGAGACTTCTCACTTGGAGCCTCACCACTGCCAGGGAAACTCATCCACAGACGTAAGGCTCGGGCCGGCATCCCCTCCACAAGGCCTTCACAGATGCCCCTGAGTTCCGCATGCCCTCTCTGAGGCCTTTGCAGACACCCCTAAGTTAAACATGCCCTCTCTGAGTGGCAGCCCCTTTCACATTCCGAGCCCTGTTCTGTCTTCAGGAGAAAGGACTCATGATGTCTCTGCTGTGTGTCTAGGGCGGGCCAGGTTGAATTGCTCAATAAACCTTGAACAAACCAACTGTCTTAGAGAAAATTCCTTTCGCTGCAAGTTTATGTTAAGTGGAAGTTTCTTTGGAAAAAGTCTTCAGAGACAGCTGGGAGCTGGCCTGACCCAGCCCCAGGATTCACTTGCCCCTTTTGTTCCTGTTCTGGTTCCTCCCCAGGACGGAGAGAAGCATAACCATTTAGAGAGTTCTGGTTCTAAAACCTCCAGTTCTGTAACCATTCGGATTGAGAAACCACAGAGAAGGAGCTGGGGATGTGATCCAGTGGTAGTCAGCTTGCAGGAGACCCTGGGATCAGTCTCCCCCCATGTTAGGGGAGTGAGAAAAATAAAAAGGAAGGAAGGAAGGAAGGAGGGAAGGAAGGAAGGATATAAGACAGAAAGAAAATAAAATCAGGCAGGAGAATGACTGGAGGTAAACCAGAGTTCACTCCTGGTTTACCTGGTGTGGCCACACACAAGGGACTCTGAATCCAGCACGTTCCTCTAGATCTATGTGACTTGCCTGGCCTCATATGTACACACTCTTCCAGACATATATACCTAATTTAAAAAATGAAAGACATTTCAAACAATAAGAATTAAAATTAAGCTCTCTTTCTCCTGCTTCCTCTTGCTCTCTCTGGCCCCTTTGTCCCTTCTCTCCCCATTCCCCTCCCCGCTTCTCTCCACGTGCTCATGGCTGGCCTCTCCTCTCCTCCTCTCCTTCTCTACTCTCTCTTTCTCTGCCCTACTACCCCCTTAACTCCTCCCCCCATGCCCCGAATAAACTCTATTCTATATATAAAAAAGAAGTAAAATTAAAAATGTTTTTTTGTTTGTTTTTGTTATTTTTTAACCTCAAGAGAGAAACCTAAGATTCACAGTGAAGATGGTGTCCTCATTCAAAGCTCGGGCAGAAGAGAATTAGCAGAGGATGAAGAAGGCCAAGAAAAGTCCTAGGCAGAGTAGGTTGCTCTCCGCAGACAAGGTCGACCATGGCAGGCGTGCATGCATGCGTCCATGCATGAGAGAGCCAGGGGCTGTGTGGTCCTCAGAGATGATTGCAGCATTGGCAAAGCATTCTCGTTTCTTATGAAAGCTCCGAGAGCCCACATTTCACAGATGAGGAAACAGGCTCAAAGTCACACAGTGAATGGTTCGGCCAGGACTTCACCTCCTGTGACACCGGATATATACCCTCAGGGCTTTTCCTCCCACTTCGGTGTGGCCTGCCAGACCTCTCCTGAGCCGTCACTGGGGAAAGGGAAGGGAGGGGGGGGGGGGGGCCTCTGCCAAGGATTAACTCCAGTCTGATTTCTCTACCAGCTCTTGTCGTAAAATATCTTGCCTCAGAGAGCATTGCTTAGGAGTCTGAGCTGTTCCTTCAGGGTCTGAGGTCGTACCATCCTGGCTTTATAGTTAAATTATGATCCTAGTCTCTGATTGGTCCATGGCCAAGGGCATGGGAGTCATGCTGTCTGCCGTTCACAATGGGGTCTTGCTTTCTTTTTTCTTTTTCTTTTCTTTTTTTTTTTATTTTATCTCTATGCGAATCCACTGAGCTTTCCTGACAGGATCCTGGTCAGCCGCTGTGGTGAGTTCTTTTTTTTTTTTTTTTTTTTGGTTCTATTTTTCGGAGCTGGGGACCGAACCCAGGGCCTTCCGCTTCCTAGTCAAGCGCTCTACCACTGAGCTAAATCCCCATCCCCGCTGTGGTGAGTTCTTATGAGCAAGGCCTGGATCTGTTTACCTTACCTTGCAGAACTGGAGGTCTACGGAGATCATTTCTAAAGATGGCTCGATACCTCCATTATTGCTATCTGCAGGCCCTTTTGTAAGCTGCCTCTGTCACTTCTACAGAGAAGAGGAGTCTTTTGATTTGAATTTACCTTGCTTGTGTGAACCATAAAAATAGAGCAGCCCCGTCAGGCTGGAAGGGTGAGCAGGCACGGAAGCTTTGGCTTTTATTACAGTCTGAGAGGCCGTGAGGCAGATGGGCGCCATCACAGTCAAAGCTCACATGACTGACTATAGCCAGGACCAAGAGTTAAATACAGGAAAAAAGCCATCTTGGGCCTTTTATACTCAGAAGAGGAACACACATAATAAACAAATAAACAAACAAACATACTAATGACCTCAGGAGATCTGCAGAACTTTTTAACTCAGCCCAGCCCTAACTGTTGAGTTGTGAATTGGGAGTAGATACAATGTAACTCTAATCAGCCCAGTTTTTGAATGGCACCACAGACAGCGAGAGAAAATGTGGTAGATTGGATTACTTTTCAAGAACAGATATTCAGAACCTTAAGCCCTTTACCTGTAAATGTTAACTTATTTGGAAATAAGCTTTGAAGGTATAAACAAAATCAGGTGACATCTGAGTTGCGGCCACCCCTAAGTTTGTAGAGGATTGTGCCCAGTATGCACAAAGCCCTGGGCTCTGTCCCCAGCACCACATAAACCCGGCATGGCGCTATGTACATGTAAGTCCAAGGTTCAGGAAGTGGAGACCTGAGGAGCAAAAGTTCAAAGGTCATCCTTGACAGGACAGTCAGTTCAAGGCCTAGGCTACATGATACTCAAGAAGGAGGAACAAGAGGAGGAGGAAGAGGAGGAGGAGGAGGAGGAAGAAGAGGAGGAGGAGGAAGAAGAGGAAGAGGAGGAAAAGGAAGGAGGGGAGAAAGAAGAAATCAGATATGGTCATACTGGATTAGGAAAAGGATATGAAGATTTAGATCTAGAGACATGAGGTAGGGATGGACATGTTTCAGCTATAAGAGAGGAAGGATAAGAATTGCCAGGAGCTTCTAGAGCAATATTTCTCAACCTGTGGGTGGAGACCACAAAGGGGTCTCCTAAGACCATGGGAAAACACAGATATTAATATTACGATTCATAATGGCAACAGACTTACAGTTGTAAAACAGCAACAAAAATGTTACAGGGGTTGGGGATTTAGCTCAGTGGTAGAGCGCTTGCCTAGGAAGCGCAAGGCCCTGGGTTCGGTCCCCGGCTCCGAAAAAAAGAACCAAAAAAAAATGTTATGGCTTGGGGGTCACCACTCGTGAGGAGAACCGCTGTGCTAGAAGCTTAGAAGATTCAAGAAGACTCCTCCCACACCGTATTCAGAGTGGTGTACCCTCGACAACATCTCAGCCTCAAGAAGGCAACTCTCTAGAACTGTGGGAGGAAAACCTCCCGTGAGCCACGGGATAAATGGCCAGGAGTTGTGATGTGGAAATGTGCCCAGGAAACATAAGCCGCCTGAATCACAGAGCTAAGAAATGGAGGGGGTTACCGCCTCCATTCAGTATTGCATCCCATTGCTGCCTATAGCTATCCTGCATCCAGGTACCAGTTTGTGGAGCTCAAACTCATGCACCAGCTTCCTACCCAACAGGGACTGCCTCCAGGTCTGTGCACAGGGACCTGCGTGCAACACAAGGGGGGTTGTTTTGGTTTTTTTTGTTTGTTTGTTTTGTTTGTTTGATTGATTTTTAAGACCAAAATAAAGACCACCTTTGACTATTTCACCCAGTGACAGCCACTGTCCCCAGTTCATTTCTGAATCTTTATGGGGTTTTTTTGTTTGTTTGTTTTTTAGATAGGGTTTCTCAGTGTAGCCTTGACTGTTCTGGAGCTCGCTCTGTAGACCAGGCTGACCTCGAACTCACAGAGATTCTCCTGCCTCTGCCTCCCCAGTGCTGGGGACCAACACCCCTCTTCTTTACAGTCTTTTTATTTATGGAAACATTGGCGTAGGTATTTTCACTTCCACTTAGTTTTAAATTGTAATTAATTAAGCAATTACGTATGAGATAGGTCTTGCTTTGTAGCTCTGATTGGCCTAGAACTCACTGGATAGACCAGACTAGTCTCAACTTTTGGCAATCCTCCTGCCTCTTAATTACTAAGACTACAGGAACGTAGATTTTGGCTGTTTAAATTTTTCTTTATTTTCAGACACCATCTCACAAAGCCCAGAGCGGCCTTGACCTAGGTGTGGCTGAGGATGGTCTTGAACTTCTGATCTTCCTGTCTCCATCTCCTGATGCTGGAGAATGAGTCCAGGATGTCATACCAACCGAGCTACAAACCATGCGTCCTTTTTTGTCAGTTAATACTTCATGATATCCCCTATGTCCTCCATGTCCCCCATGTCCCCTATGTCCCTCCATGTCCTCCATGTCCCCCATGTCCCCCATGTCCCCCATGTTCCCCCATGTCCCTCCATGTCCCCCATGTCCCCCCATGTCCCCCCATGTCTCCCATGTCCCCCATGTCCCCCATGTCTGTAACTGTATCTGTTAATCGGCACATACTCACTGAATGCATCACATCGGGAGATAACAATGAAAAGGCAGTATCTGTGGCCTCCGACTCCATGAAGCTGATGGCCTAGCCGGTGACATAGACATGAAGCAGATCCTTGCACACTATAGCTTTTCACCTGTCAAAGTTTTGGGATCCTTTTAGATTGTAAAATGAAGAGAACCTGCTGGGCAGTGGTGGCACACATCTGTTTATTTTTATGTGTATGTGTGATTTGCCCCCATGTTTGTCTCTGTCATGTAATGTCTGGTGGCCACAGAAGAGGGCATTGGGTCCCCTGGGACTAGAGTTACAGACAGTTGTGAGCCGCCATGGAGGTCCTCTGCCAGAGCAGCAGGTGTCCTTAACCACTGCACCATCTCTCTCTCCCGAAGACTTTTTTCTCTTTTGAACTGGCTGGTCTGACACTCTCAGCCGTCCACCTGCCTCGGCCTCCTTACTTCTAGAATTGAAGACATGAGCCATCACACCCAGCTGTCTTACGACTTTTTAAGAGTTGGGTCTAAGGCTGGGAGAGAGCTCACTGGGTAAAGCACAAGCCCGACAATGTGAGTTCCTTCCCTGGAACTCACATGGTGCGAGGAAAGAACCGACTCTTGAAAGTTGTGCCCCCATCGTAAGTGGAATAGGAAGAGAACAAACTTTCTAAGAGAACAATCTTTCTAAGTACTAGCTGGGTGTAGTCCGAGCACACTGAAGAGATCGAGGCAGAGGGATCATGAGTTCATGTATGCCTGGGCTGTATCAGATCGCCCTGCCTCAAGCAAAACAGCAGGGAATTGGCATTTGTGTGATATTTTCTCATATGGAGATGCATGTTGTGCCTTAGTGGGAAGGGGTGCCTGGATGTGACCTGCTCTTGTTACATTGTATCCAGGGCTCATGATGTCACCAAGTCCAATCACTGATGATGTTTATCTTGGTCGCATGGCTTAATGCTTCTCCACTCTAAAGTTACAATTTTATTCCTTTGTAAATATATATATATATATATATATATATATATATATATATATATCGGGGCCAGGTTTGGTGGCACACTCTAATCCCAGCACTCAGGAAGCAGAGGCAGATGGATACCCATGAGTTCAAGGTCTACCTGGTCAACACAGTAAGTTCTAAGCCAGCCTGAGAAACATTTTGAGATATTGTCTTTCTTTTTTTTTTTTTTTTTCAGAGCTGGGGACCGAACCCAGGGCCTTGTGCTTGCTAGGCAAGCGCTCTACCACTGAGCTAAATCCCCAACCCGATACTGTCTTTAAAAATACATTTTTGGGGGTAGGGGGAAGTATGACTGAGCACAGGCTCATGCTCAGTCACTCCCATGGAAGTGGGAGCAAAGGACCTCCGAGTGTTCTGCTTTAACTTGTCCCTCACCTTGTTCCCTTGGGGCAAGGAACCTAGAACCATGGTTCTCAGTCTGTGGGTCACGGGGGTCGAATACCTGATTCATTGCCTATCAGATATTTACATTACAATTTGTAGCCGTGGCAAAATTACAGTTAGGGAGTAGTAATGAAATAGTTGTATGCTTAAGGAACTGCTTGAGGAACTGTATTAAAGGGTCTCAGCATTAGGAAGGTTAAGAACCACTGAACTAGAACTAGGCTGGTAGCTAGTGAGCCCCAGAGATCCCTCTAACTTCACATGCCCACAGCTCCTCTATAACACCAAGATCATAGCCTACCTGTTCCTGGGTTCTGGGATCTGAACTCGGGTCTTTATGTTTGTGCAGCAAACCCTTTTACCCACCGAGCCATCTCTCTAGCCAGGGAAGATTATTTCTAGACTATGTGAATACTATTGTTTAGTAAGCTTTCCGTTAGTCAGATTTGATGTCCGAGGGTGACACTGGTCCTGGAGATCTGCTTCTGACAGTGACTTTGGATTTTCCACATTCCTCTGCCTTCATTAAGTAGAATGCCTCAGCGAGGGAGAGTTGTCACAAATGCTCTCCTAAATGGCACTAATGGAGTTTTACAGGGATATAATGAGAACATGAAACAGGGTGACCTAACTCACTGTGGGACAGCCAAAAATCCTTCCCTAGAGGGATAATGCTAATGCTAACTCCTAAGGGGTCAGAAGAACTTATCGGGGCAGAGGGCTAGGAGAGTGGTGGGGAGAATGTTCTGGAGACAGGGAATAGCATGCACAGTAGGTCTGCACCCAGTGATGATAGAGACTGACCGTGGTGAGTGACTGTGTCGAGGCAGAGAACTTGGCAGCCTGAAACAACTTCCTCACATGGGGGCAGCGGCTTCTTCCTGTTGGTGTTCTCTCTCTGACTGTCTTCTCTGTCTCTGTCTCTCTGTGTCTTTGTCTCTGTCTCTGTCTCTCTCTCAATATATATATGTGTGTGTGTGTGTGTGTGTGTGTGTGTGTGTGTGTGTGTGTGTGTGTGTGTGTCTGTGTACCACCAGCTTTGCCCGTGTTTGGTTGAACCATAATTTTGTCATCTGTCCCCTGTGCTTAGACCAAGGTTGTAGAGAGCTGCGACGTGCCGCGCCTCAAAGATGGCGCTGGTTTCCGCCTTCCACCCTCCCAACGGTGAGCGCTCCTTGCAGTAAACAAGTCCTTATTTGGCTATGTTTGCCTGGCCTGCTAGCTTCCGCATAGTTACAGCCTATCTACATGACCCACGTGGCTTGCTAGGACTGGCCAGTGCTAGCTATTTAAGTGTGGTGCAGGGCGTTCCCCAAAGAGAGAGAGTCAGAAGAGAGAGAGGTCAGAGAGAGAGAGAGAGAGAGAGAGAGAGAGAGTCAGAAGAGTTAGAGGTCAGAAGATTGTATCAAGGTTCCTGAGTAAAACTGCTTGAAGAAGATCTCCTGTGGTCGTGTCTTCCTTGCTGGTCGAGGTTGGGCGCGGCACGCGGTGGTGTTATTTTCGATTGTTCACTGTTATAAACAATGCTGTAATGAACACCCTGGAATAGGCAGCCTCTATACTTTCTCTAGCTATGAAAGTTTGCTAGGGCTAAAGAGAAGGCACCATGCTTACTAACCACTGACAGAGGACCTGAGTTCTGCTCTTAGCACCTACACCTACATCAGGCTGTTCATAAAAATCTCTCTCTCCAGTTCTGAGACATCTGACCCCTTCTGATCTGGTCTTCTAGGGTACCCATTCATACATAATAAACAATAAAAGAAATCTTTAAATAGAAGGAAAGAAGGTTTGCTCAGAACAGCCTGTTGTGGTCTCTTCACTCTCCAGACGTGTGTCTTTTACTGTCTCTAGGCTTTCAAAGTCCCCTAAGTCACCTCATTCTCTATCTGTTCAATTCCCTCAAGGTTTTAGTCACCTTTTGCTGGGACCATGATAAAATCGCCATTAATAGAGTCTCTGTGAGATGATGGGAATTTAGTCTTCCAAAAAGCACTCAGGTCTCACCCAAGAGTAGGCACAGCTGGCCCTGGCTTGAGGGGGCCATTCCCAGTCAACGTTTTGCCTTGTTGGCTCTGCTCATCTGAATCCTTGGAGGAGAAGGCAGAGGCCAATTCTTTTTTTTTTTTTTTGGTTTTTTTTTTTTTCCGGAGCTGGGGACCGAACCCAGGGCCTTGCGCTTCCTAGGTAAGCGCTCTGCCACTGAGCTAAATCCCCAGCCCCGGCAGAGGCCAATTCTTAAAGCACACCGATAAGCAGAGCAGTTACACATTCCTGGTGGACTCACTGCCCAGCTTGGGGAAGGCTGGCTCGGAAGACACAGGGCCTAGAGTACTGAAACCAGAACCCAGAGAATTCACATTGTACAGGAACAGAATCTCGGGGTCCACTCTAGAGCTGGCAGGCAGGGCTTTGGCCCCAGCTGTCTCTGGCCTTCTTCTGTGTCACTGTCTCTGTGTTGTAACTGCAATATTACTATGAGAATCAAAGGGCAGCTTGAAATGATGGGGACAAAGGGTAGAGAGGCAGAGTGGCTTTCCTTGTCCTTAAGGGAGATGACGGGAAACCTTTTACCCACTTGCCCAAAATAAACAGTCTTGTGTATCCAGTGGAAGATGAAGGGGAGCCCTTCCAGCTGCTCCGTGGTATGCCAGATGCTTTGTGGGAGGTCTTATGTAACCCAGGCTGGCATCAAACTTGCTACATAGCTGAAAATGACCTTGAACTTACCTTCCTACCTTTGCTTACCTTCCGGGGCTGAGATCATAGACTCGTGCCACCATACCAAGTTTAGATTGGAACGTTATCAATAAAAGGTAGCTGCAAGAGAGTCTACTAGACTTTCTTCTAGAATAATGGTAGAAAGAAATAGTATAGTAGTAATAATGACAACATCTCCATGCTCTATCCCACACGTCATGCTAAGGGATCTTCATATATTCTCCCACTGGCCCCTCCAGGAAGGCTCCAGAATTTAGATTAGTCATCCAACTTATCAGAGGGGCTCAGGGAGACTGTCTTGCTATCATAACCTTTTAAAAATTCCATTTATTTATTGTGTATGTATGTGAGAAGTTTAAGAAGCCCTGGCCTGGAGGGATTCACTGCTCTCCTGTAGCCTCAGTTCCCATGTCTATCAACTGGAAGCAAGAAAAGTCAAGTTGTAGGGTTGTATCCCAGCAGAGCACCCAGCACAGCACCTAGCAGACAGATAGGCTTGAGAAGTACCCAACTAGGTTGAGTCCTCTTGCTTCTCCATGCTGCAGCCTCTCCTAAGCTGCTTTCTGGGCCCAGTGACAATACCCAGTGGTGTTGTGAAACACGTTTCCCAGCCCCAATGCACCAGACGCCAAACAATCAAACTCTGGTCTGTCTGCAACACCTGGGTTTTTCCCAAATCTTTTCCAGTAGACTCTAGGTCCCAGCATACGGGCTGGCCGTGGTGACCTACTTGTCAAGAATGAGTATGGCTGTCTGCTTCTGGTGTTGAGTCAGGACCCAGGAGTTCTGGGGTTATTCCTGTCTAACCTGACCCTGCCTTGCCTGGTGCTCCCTGCAGCTGGTAGAGAGGGAATGAGCTTCCTCGCTGCCTGCTCCTTCAGAGCCGTGTTGGGGGTACTTCTTGGACTGATACATGGACTTCATCTCACCCACATGCTTGCCACTCACTGGAGATGCTGGCGTTTGCTCAGAGCACACATGAATCTGTAGTTTCGGGGCTTGTGTGCATGTCTGTTGTAGATGTAGATGCAGGTTCATAAGAACATGTGTGTCATATGTGTGAGGGCTAGAGAGATGTCTATGATATAGAGTATGGCTTCCCTTGCAAAGGATCCTGGTTTGGTTGCAAGTAACCACATGGAAACTCGCGGCTGTCTCCATTTATAAGGGCTGACCCCACGACCACCACCACCACCACCCTTCTTCTGTGCTACACATAGATACGTGAAAACAAGACACACCCATAAGATTTGCTTTAAAAAGAATATGTATGTGCACGTGTCACCCAAGGGGCGTGAGGTCTGGGGTTCAACCCTAAATGACACCAAAGGAGCATCAGGGTCCACTCCTGTAGTCCCAGCACTTCAGAGGTGGAGGTGAGAAAGTCAAAAGTTCAAGGTCGCATCCTTGGTAACATAGCTAATTCGAGGCTGGCCCCAGAGGCAACCCACCCCCTCCCTGATCCTTGATTTCAGAGGTTCTGTTTCCAGAGAGGCAGGGCAAGGAGCTTGACGCCGCCTGAGAATTACAGGATGTTCTCAGGAGCCCGTTCGCCTGACAACCTGATACCTTTATCTTAATCTGAATTTGGGACCTTAGCACCAGAAGATAAACCTGAGAAAGAGCATTTGTACCCACCCCGCTTCTGGCCCGAATCTAGAGGGATTGATCCCAGGGCTGGCAGAGCCAGGGAGAAGTGGCTCCAGGCAAGAGCAGCTTTCTTAGGGGTGGAGGGACCTGCTGTTCCCACGGCTCTACTGGTTTAGGCTCATATGGCTGTCAGTGCCTGGGCTTGACTCAGGGGCCAGCCATCCTGTGTGGCCAGTTCTGGGCTCACACACCCACAGCTGCCTGTTCATGCACTCCTATGGCTCAGCCCAGGCCCTGGGGCTCAGCTTCTCCTCCTCTGACCTGGAGGACTCCGCCCACAAAGTCCCTGTCATCCTCTCATCTCTAGGGAATGATGGGGGTCTGGTCAATGGGGTGGGACTTTGGACTTCTGGTCAAAATATCCCCAGGGACTACCGTCTGGATCTTGCTTGGGGCCACACGTGACTGTCACGTAGACAGGGAACATGCCTCTGCTGTGTCATCTCACCTGAGGCTCCTTCTCAAGCCAGCAGAGCCCTAAAGAATGTCCCCCTGACAAGAGGTCCCTCAGCCCTGGAATGCAGCTCTTTCCTGTCTCCAGCTCATGTGGGACCACAAAAGAATCGAGGAGGAAGACAATGGATACTGCTAGCGATATTCATGGGGAAAGCGTCCTAGGCACAGAAATGACATGTGAGATGCTCGGAGCGGAACTGCCAAGTGTTATTTAGATGCTGCATGTGTAGGGATTTGATGCCTGATCAAATCTGGAGCCAGAGAAACAGATGTGGGACAGTTCCTGTCTAGACTATTCACACAGCACTTCTGAGCAATCCTGAGCTTGGCTTCGGGAGGGCATACAACAATCGAACAGACAGTTGGGACATAAAGTGTTCGGAAGCAGAATTCACTTTACATTGACTGTTTGGCCTCAGTAAACATCTGTTATTGAATGAATGAATGAATGAATGAATGAATGAAAAAGTGAGTGAGTGGTGGGAGGAAAAAAGGCAGAGACACCACAGCCACTTTAGAGACACAGGATGGAGGAAAGAGAAGTCAGCCACACAAAAGCAGAGGGCTCACCCCTTAGGGAGGAAGGCTCTTGTGCTGTGCAAATGTGAGGATCTGAGTTTGGATTCCTAGACCAGATGAAAAGAGTTGGGCATGGGCATGGTGAGCTTGCAACATCAGTTTTGTGGAGTGCAGAGACAGGAGGACTGATGGATCAGCCTAGCTCTAGGTTCCATGAGGTACCCTGTCTCAAGGGAATGAGACATTGATAAAGCAAGAAACACAATATCCTCCTCTGGCCTCATCACAGGGGCATGTGCACCTGTACACGCGTGCATGCACGCACACGCACGCGCTCACACATACACCCACACACACACACACAAATACACTGCACACACTTACACATAAAAATGAAGGTCTCCATGGTTCTCAGGGCAAGCTTTGGTAGTCGCTTGTACAGCTGCTGCTATGCCATAGAGAGGCTCGCATGCTTGCTGCTGATGCAATCTGTTGTGGAGATTACCACAGTACACTATATTGAGCAAGCAGAAGCTGCAGAGGAGGGTCTGGACAGGGACCTCGCAGCTAGAAAGTCATTGTCATGGGCCAGACAGATCCAAGAAGGGTCAGTCCTGACAGAGAAATGACCATGAGGTTGCCTAATATACCTGGAATGTGTCCTTAGGTAGGAACATTTGGACTTGCAAAAGACACCTATCTGAGGACAGATTATGACACTGGCCATGCTCTAAATCCAAAACTGGCAGACCATCGGAATAGAGGAGCATGGTGTCCCCTCAACAGTGTAGTGGCTACAGTCAGATAGGCCCCATCCTGCTGCTGCTTCTGAGGACCGAGGTTTGCTTTGCGGCACAAAGGAGGCCCAAGACATAGGTCAGACATAAATTCAGATCTTGCTAGGCTGGTTCATCTGTCTGGACTTCCAGACTGCTAGTGCCATAGACCTCAACTTACTCCATCTCCAGTTCCAAGCCCCACTAAAAGAGACAAAGGTAAGCCTTAACCATGGGCATTTCCTAAAACCCTCTTTGGGTAGGCACGATGCCCAGTGCTCCTAAGTAGAGTTAACGTGACGTTAATAATGAAGCCTTAACAGGTCCCTTAAAAAACAAAAATATGGGGCTGGGGATTTAGCTCAGTGGTAGAGCGCTTACCTAGGAAGCACAAGGCCCTGGGTTCGGTCCCCAGCTCCGAAAAAAAGAACCAAAAAACAAAAAAAACAAAAACAAAAACAAAAAAAAAAACCCAAAAATATAACAGACTCAACTTTGGCACCATTTTTCTTACAAATTTAATTAAGTAAGATTCAGACTTTTCTTAAAAAAAAACAAAAAAGGCAACTCTCTGTAGAGCCAATACTCACTGGCCCATTTGGGAAGAACTCATACCCCATACTTGGGATTCATGACGGGAGGGTCTAGTGGTAGAGGGCTCCAGCTTAGAGCAAACAGTGACCTTTGCAGCTGGGTGGAAGTGGGTTCCATTGCTCCTAGGTCCAGGATGTAGGGAGGAATCCTGTCAGCTATAGAAAGTTCAAGAAGTTATCCTGGGAGCTAACAGGCCACGTGGAAAGTAGATCAGCTGACCGGTGCTTGACCAGTGGCTTAAAGTAAATTCTGAGATGTAAGTGTGCACTTCAAAATGGGGGATTCATGGTGTATGAAGTTACCCATTTCCAAAGGATGCTGTAGTGCTCTGCCTGGGTTAGACCCGGACATAGTTGACCCATAGCCTCATGGCTGCCATGAGGTCTCTGGACTTGCTCCAGCTGGCTTGGTCACCCACCAAGGCCTATGAAGACACTAAGTGTTCGTTAGATCCTCACTTGGGCTAAGAGACAAGGTGGCGGCTCTAAAAACAAGTTTCCTGTCCAGCTGGGGTTCCCTGGGACCCATGGGGAGGCTTTGGCTATCTGTCGGTTTGGTTCGTATCTGTTTACTGTCGCTACTTTGGCCCATTGTTAGGACGCTCTTTGAGCTTGGCACATTCTTGTGCTAAGGGAGAGTTAATAATTAACCAGAAGGTGAGAGAGAGGAGAGAAGCCAAGCCAGTAGCTCATATACAGCTCCTGGATCAGTATGCTTCACCACCACCCCATCCCCACTCCCCCCCACACACCCTGAGCCACATAGCCAGGCCTATTTAGTCATCCTAGATGGGGGCTCAGATTAGGTTGTCCCCTCTGACCAACTTGGTTTCTAAAGGGCCTAGCAGAACCACCCAGGCCCCACCCCTTTGCAGGTGTCCAGACACCTGAGGCAAATACCTTTCTCCTCAGAGCCTTTCCAACTCACCACCACCAGCTGCTGCTTGTTTCCAGGGCTCAGTTAGGGAGGATTGCAGAATGAGTTGAATAACCTGTTTAGTTTCTTCTCTGAGAAGACTTACAAGGGAGTCAGAGGGTCATGGAGGAGCATAAAAACAGAAAATATTGCTGCCCCTGCACCTTCCTCTGGGGGACACATACATGTCCCCCACACATTGGGATTCATTTTTTCCTTCTTTCAGTCTACAGGAAATATAAAGGGAACTCTTAATAGTCACAGAGAAGGGAGACAGCAAAGTCCATAGTCACTTGCTATGAGGATGGCTAGAGAAGTCTTTGTGTGTTCTGAATTCTGCTCATCTGTTCAATTCCATTCCTATGACAAGCAGGTTGGGCAAAAGACACCCTCTTTAGAACACCAACTTGGTCATTCCAAGATGGCTGGTGAGTGCCCACACTGGCCCTGAAGGCTCTTCACCCATGGTCACAGGTTCGCTTGCTGTCATGGGCCTTTATGGCCCATCTGGTGGTCTGCTGCCTCCTGGTTATCCTTACGCCCACCTGCATTCTGATTGGATTCAATGCCAAGATTAAGGGGGTGCTGGAGAAATACTTTTGTGAACCTTGGGAAGAGTGGTTATGGTATCACAAAAGGTGGCTGAAAACAGGTGCCCAAGAACTTGTCACTCTCTGACCTACTGTGCACGGGTCCGGTTGGAGGGTCCACATGGTATCCTTTAACAAGGTTGTGTGCACTGAACGAGAGAGTAGAGTGGGTAATGTGTTGGCACCTTTGTACAGCAACCCAAATCACAATTGATTACCCTTGTTACCCTCAGATGATCTGTGTCACCGCAGGCAGAGTGTGGAGGCAAGGGCAGCCATGTCATTTAAACTATCCTTAATATCATTTCACATGATCTCTGGTTGGAAGTGGCACATATCTTGGAGGAAGCAGACGTGGGTGACCCCCTCAGAACCTTTCCCCTCTTTCTTCATCCTTGTAGATAACCAGGCCTGGAGTTGGAGGTGGTGGCACTCACCTGGAAATCCACCATTACGGAGGCCATGGTGGGAGAAACTATAGTTGGAAGGTAACTTAGATTCAAACCTAGACAGTGTCTCAACCAATAAACAAACAGATAAACATCTCCGTATAAGCTTTTTTTTTTATTAAAATACTGTCATACCCAGTGGAATGCTTCGGCAATCCTGGTACAGAGTGGCGTGACAAAACAGCCATGTTTGCACCTTAAATATTCATGATAACTTAAACACACAGACACACGTCATGGTCTTTGGCAGAAAACGTTCACAGCACAAAAAAAATATTTTAAAAGAAATACCAAATATTAATCCAAAATATATTAAGTTGTTTTTTTTCTTTCACGATATTTTTTGTTTTTCCCTCCTTTTTTTTTGTTTTTTTTTTAAACTTTTATCTTTGTAAACAACGCACATGAACCAGATGTATTTCTCAGCTTTACACAGGGGAAAAGGGGAATTAAAAAAATACGCAATTGCCCAGCAAATGCAAATGTTTAAAAAGGAAACACGGAGAACCATGGGAATGGAACAACAGACAGAACTTCAAACAATGAGAGAAAAAACGAACAAAACAACAAGAGAAAACACAACAGATCTGCAATCCACCAATCGCTTTTTCAGCTGAATGGGGGTTACTTTAAGACCAGAAGTTAAAGTCACTGCTGCTGGTAGGCTGCCTAATTCCGAGTAGCTGGCCCTGCTTCAGGGCTGGGGCACCAAAGCTCGAGGAGCCAGCCTCTTGGGTGCCATTCTGTGATGGGGGCACCTAGTGGGGACTTTTCTTTAAGTTCACCGATTACTTTTAACAGCATAGCTCCCTCTCCCAGTCCCTGCTGGTGGGAACGAACACGTTTATGAGAACAACGTCTCCAGTTTCTTCAAAGAGAACCTGGGGCTGGGTATGACAGATATCCGCTTGTTGTGGCTCATCGCATCTGGCTCAGTTTATAACCAAACTGACAGGATGTCCCAGGGGTAGGAGCGGTGGAGCCGTTCACAACAAAGGCTGGTGACAAGAATCCCACGGGCATTGAACACAGGGGTTTAAAACAGAGGAAAGGCAACCAGTATCAAAAAAACACCGCCAAGAACTGGAGGCAGAGGGACATCTGGTAGACCTGTCAAATGTTTCAAGAACTGTGGCAAGCAGGGGCAGGCAGCACAGCTCTGGAAGGAGACTCTGAACCAGCATGCTTAGTCTTCTGTTCCCAAGGAAAGAGAATTATATACAAAACACACTGTTCTGCGGGCCTCTCAAATGGCCTCTAACCTACTCCAAGCAAGGGGACATGCTGGTGGCTCCCGAAAGGCTCACACTCCCAATGGTTCCCCAAAAGATTCAAGTCTTAGTGATCTGAAGAAGGCAGTGAGGGACTGAGAGCAGTTAGGGCTGGCTGGGGCCATGCTTAGCCACAGAACACCATGGTTTGGCCTGATTATCCCTGCAGACCATTTGGCTGGTGTCCAGCCATTCTTGGGAATCAGAATCCAGTCTCCTTTCCCTTCATGCCCAAATACAAACTGGCAGGACGGAGGGGGCTCAGCCCCTTCCTGCTCCAGCAACAGACCTCTTCCTTCCTCATTGTCGTGGGAGAAATATAGGTCAAAAAAAAGCAGTCTTCTGGGGGTGCAGCCTTTTCTGGCTCCCCTGGAGTGCTCCTCTCTGAGCTCCTGCACCAAACCATTGCTGGTTGGAGGAAGTGAGGTGCAGCATTTGAAGACAATTGCTGGAATGCCATGGGGGAGCCAGGCTTCAGGGTCCCCAAGGCCTCCTTCCTTCAGATCAGTATTTCCACCATGTCTGACAGATCCTGGACTCTGGTTGCAGCTATAGAGTCTGGAGAAAGAACACAAGACTGCACTGTGAGTACTATCCACTGATTCTCTTCAGCTCCCAACACAGGATCTTTCCACAGACCCCCTTCCCTTCCCTAAGCTGCCTTGGTCCTCGGATTCCTCTTCTAAGCACAAGGCTCCTCCCTCCCCTCAGCTGAGGAAGCATGCCTGTGTTTAGACTCTGAACTAGCTGGAGTGATCGGTGGAGGGGTGCCCCCAGGGTTAGAAGCTGGCTGCAGCATTCCTATCATCCCTGTGGTTTTTCTGAGATCATGGGGGCACACGCAGGCAGCTATGCAAGAGCGAATGTGAAATCAGAGTAGAAAGAGAAAAGGTTTCCTCTAAAGTTTCTCCTTTCTGGGCTCTTCCAAAGAGCTTCCCAACCCAAGATCACTATCAGGCCAAGTTCCTTCATCTTAGATATTTGTACTGGCAGGAGGATGTGAGGGCAACTGGGGAGGAGTACAGTGCCTTCTGTTGAGCTGCTTCCTTTCTGAAATGGCTCAACGGCTGTCTCCCATTGAGACAACTTCTGACACCCAACTGTGGGGCTTCCCATGGTGGATGAGTTTGAGGAAAACGGGCCCACGTGTCCCAGTTCACACCTCTACCATGTCCTCAACCCCCATCTAATAAAGTGGGGTTACTTACCCAGAGAGGTTGTCCTCTGGCTACCGTTGCACCCCAGGAGGCTGTCGGGTTCTGAGGCCAAGCAGGCAGAGGTGCTGTCTGCAGGGCCATCAGTTTGGGTGCTCCCGTCTCTGCTGCCATGTTTGGTGTGGGCAGGGAGAGGAGGTGTGGCCGGGGGCTCTTCTGCTGGTCCACGGTCTGTAAGAAAGAATGGACACTGATGGATACTGCTTGAGGTAGGAGACAAGGTCTTGATGAAGGACACCCCAAGCAAACCCTGTGGACTGGGTAGCTCTTAATTTTCAAGATGTCTAATGGATAGAAAATGGGAATAGGTGGGGTCACATTAGGCATTGATGCTTGTGGCTGAAATCTAGAATTTCTTAGTATTCACTCAGGAACCGTAGAACCTTGACTAGATCTATTAGCAAGCAGCTGGCGGTCTAGCATCCACTCTACTAACAGGAGGTTTCAGGGTCATGAGAGCCAAAGAATAAGCCAGGTCCCCTAAAAGAGGGGTCAGGAAGCCCTGGTCTCAGTGGGTGTGTATTCTGAGAAAGAGTCTGGTAATATGCATTCCAAACTTTGTACACCTTTCCACCCCACTGCAAGCCTCTTCATACCTACTGTCTGTCGGGCAGGTGCATCAGTTTGTCGCTCGCTGGTTGAGAACCCTTGCCAGCCCTGAGTCCCCACTGCAGCTGCAAAGATGGACGGCACCGACTTGGCGGGCCGTAGGGTGCCCTGGGTAGCCTTGCCAGGGTCTTTCCTGGAACGCTGTTGAAGGACCTTGATCACTGCGTCTTTCTCTAGGATCTGGGCATGGAGCACCTTCAACCTGTCACATGGGAGGAGGTCACACTGTCAGACCCACAGGCTCAGCTCCTCCATCCCACCCACCTCACGGAAGTTGGAAAGAAACCCAGACATCCCTCCCCGAGGCAGGCAGGGCCTCTTGGCCTTGTAAGATCCCTTACAGAGGAGTAGTGGCCAGAGCTTGGGAGGTACCCACCCAACTCAAGCCTGCGCATATCAGGGATTCACTCAGGGAGGCAATTGTTTATAATTTCTGGAATGCCAAACATATTGAGCTGCTATGGGTGGGGCCTGTTTACCAGGGACAAAGGACTGGGCAGAAAGACTGGATAGCACCAGTCTACCCTGACTACAGATACCCCTGCCCGACCCTACGGTACCTGCTCTCCATCTCCTGGTGCCTGTGGTTGCCTGCCAGCAGGCCTTCGTTGAAACTGCTGCTGGGCGAGGGCTGGGGGGAGTGTCTGATGAGAGTGGTGTCTCGCTGGGCAGCCGCAGTGGCAGCCGCATCCATGGCAAACTGCCTCATGGCCCGTTCCTCCAAATACTTTTGTTCCCACTTGGTCATGTCCGCCTCTAGAGCCAATATCTGTTCCTCCTTCTCCCGAAGCTGTTCTGACAGTCGCAGGGCACTGAGCTCCGTGGACCCAGTGTGGCTACCGCCACCACCTGTGAGGGTGCCTGTCTGCCTCTGCAGAGCAAGGAATAGCATGGTCAAGGGTCAAGGCTGGCGTGCGGGGAACTTCGTTCCTCAGACTTACACGAAGACTCTCACAGATGCATCCTTTTGTTCGGCCATGCACAGCACACACAGCCCTTCTACTCCCACCCAGAGATACAGGGAATAACAAACATCCTCACATCCCCTCCTTTATCCTGGTGGTCAGGAGCACAGGGGCACGGATGACTGAAAAAAGCAATTCTCTGATGGGAGTTGGAATGTGAGTGGCATTCACGGTGGGACGACTAAGCGTTGGTCCCCCTACTTCTATGACAGGATAGGGTGTGGAGACAGAGCTCTATCTGGTTTGTAAACACAAGAGATGTTTATGTCCAAGCACGGACTCAGAGCTCAGACACCTTCCTTCCTATTTTGGGAAGATGGATCAGAGCGGTCCAGTCTTCGACAGGAACGTTATTACTGACTGGTACTAAGGTACCAAATTTCTTAAGTGCCACGGTAGGGCTCGTGGCCGATCCTTCGCTATACAAGCAGCTAAGGGGGACATGGAACAATCATCTTTCCAAGGGGACAAAGCCTAGAGATCGGGGAGCCCTTAGATTCTGCCCTGCGCCACCAGCGGCACCGGTCTCCCGCGCTTACCTGCTGCGCGCGCAAGGCTTTGAGTTCCTGCTCCAGGCGCGTGCGCAGACGCAGCTCCAGCTGCTCCCGCTTTTCACAAGCAGCCTGCAACTGTCCCAGCGCCTGCTGCAGCCGCTCCACCTTCTCCACGTAGGCCTGCTTCTTGCGTAGCTCCTCCTCCGCTCGAGCGGCGCGGCTCTGCGCGTTGCCCAGAGCCTGCTCCAGCAGTTCAGCCCGTCGCCTCTGGTCCTCGATGGCACCACGCAGCAGCGCCATCTCCCGCTCCAGCTTCTCTTGCTCCTGTTGCTGCTCATAGCCTGTCGGGGGGAGACGTTAAAGAGGAGTGGGTCAGTGATGGTGGCCACCTTTACCCACTTGTGGGCTCTGTACTGAAGCTGCCCCTCTCTCTCTCACACGCTCTTGACACTCCAGCGAGTTACGTATTACGCTTCAGAGAGATGCAGATTAAGGTAAGAGTAAATGGGAGAGCCTGACCCTGTGACCTTGCTGGAACAACCAACCTAAAGTGGCCTTTCAGCTGCTCCAATTGTGCCAGGCATGGCCATCACCAAAGCATATTTTCCTTAAGCTTCGTGATAACCAGACGGCCCAGGCAGAAACTGTGCCAACCTTTTATAGATTAGGGTACTGTAGCAAGGTCATTCGATCAGGAAGGGCACTTTTGACCTTATCACATTTAATCTAGGTAGAATTTGAGGCTCCTGATTAATAAAAGAAACATGGGAACCACATGCCTCCAGCAATATGGCATACAGTCCTTCTTGCCAAAATGGACTCTTAAGTGCAGCCTGCAGACTAGCATCCCTTTCAGAAACCCATGGTCTGTGGACCCACATGCAGGCCCACAAGGGAATTCAAACCTTGCAGCGCAATGAACAGGATGCTAGCCCAAAGACTTGTGTCCAAGATTTTAGCTATCCCTGAGCACTTTGCTAACTGACTGGAGAAGCCCCACTAAGAGAGCCTCTCCACCTAGCGAGCCAAGGCAAGAACACAGACGCTTTAAGCCCACCCTCCGCCTGGAAGCACTCGCCCTTTGGGAGTCTTGGGTGAGTTGACCAAGACTGGCAGCCTATTTCCCTGGAGAGCTCACTGTAGGGGACAGGGTTGTAGAACAAAACATCAGTGAGATTTTCTGCTATAGTGGATTGTTCTACATTATCCAAAAAACGGTAACTAACAAGGCCACCTTGAGCTACTGATCTCTTGAAATGTGGCTGGGAAGACAGCAGAAACTTAACTTTCTTTGGGCTGTGCGTGGCTAGGCCACGGTCCTAGTATGCAGAGGCCTCCCATCACCAACTCCTTAAACAGCATGGAAGGAGAACTTGGGGCAATCCGGGCCATCTCCTTTGCCCTTCCGAAGGCTGCAGCCAGCCTGGACTGGCCTCACTCTGGTGTGGAGGGAAATGATGGGGCTATTCCATGATACTTTAAAGCAACTGTTCATACTCCATTGGCTTGCCAACTGGTGAGTGGGGTGGTGGGAAGAAGCCCCTCGGGGTCTGAATAATATCCAGCCTCACTCCAGCCCTAGCAGTACTAGGAAGTAGATACTTCCGTACCGCGTGCCAGCCCAACGTAACGCCTGTGCAAAGCAGGCAGGACCAGTAGTCAGGCCTCAGCCAGCTCCTGAAGGCCCAACAGGCTATGCAGGCAGAGCTGGGGGCTGCTGCTATGACTCGTTAAAGGGTGAGCCAGTGGCTTATGGGGGGGATTCTGTACCCTCCAGAAATAAGGGTCAACCTCAGCCATTTCGGAATGGCAGTTACATAACAAAACAACGACAACAACAAAAACCTGTGAATGCTAGGGTTTTTCTTAGTTCCTAGGGGCTGTGGATCCGGTTTTGTTGTTGTTGTTGTGTTTCCAGATGCCTTGTACAATCTCTAAGACACCATGGTTGCCAGTGGGAGGCTGAGTCTACTTAGCAGGCTCCCCACATTCAGGTCCCAGCCTCTCTTTGTGCTCATGCTCTCTCCTCCCAAAGCTAGGCAGGGCGCCACCAGGGCGAAGGGCGCCACTGTCAGGCGCGCAGGGAGGGGGGTGCGAGGGGAGGGAACGGAGGGGGACGGGCTGGGAGCGGAACAGCCCAGCGGCTCTGGAATGCCAGGCATCCAGGTCACCGCGGCTGCAGAGATTAATGGCTCCAGCAAGAAGCCAAGAACAGCCTGGCGCTAGCTCGCTCCCCGGGGAGCGGAAACGCCTCCCGGCTGCTTCTGCCCCCCTCCCCCTCTGCAGGCTTCCAGAAACCCTCCCTAAGACTTCCTTTCTTTGCCACTGGGTCCAAAATCCACCCCTCCCACCAAAGCACCCCTAACTTCCCAGTCTTCTGCAGACTCCCAAGGGCAAACCCTTAGGCGACACACCTCTTTCCCCTTCACCTCTGTTCTAGAGACCTTTAACCACCCCGTTTTGAAAGGTAGTAGTGGATAGCCTAGGTCTTGCCCAATCTGAGCCCATTTCCTGCCAAACTTACAAATACTCTTAAGTCCCTGAAGGAAGAGGGTGAGGGGGCGGCTGCCATCCAGAAGCCCCCCTCTCTAGAGTCTTCACCTCTTTAAACACTTCAAAGTACTCTCATAAGTATCCTTCCTTCTTACCTACAAGTCTGCCATTTCCCCTCAGTGTCTGAGACCTCCTCCTGCGGCCTCCATGCTTCGGCTGGTCCCAGAAAATCTGGGGTCACTAGGGCCTTCCTAATCTCAAACCTCCAGCTCAAGAACACTTTTCCCCTGTACCTGTTAAGCTCATCTCACCTCCCTGCCATTTTCTGGATGAATTCCTACCCTGTGCTGGCCAGGTGCTTAGCTCAGCTCAACTAATGAAGCTCCCGGGATGCCTGGAAAGATATACTTATTATATATATAAGAGTTCACTGTAGCTGTCTTCAGACAACATCAGGAGAAGGCATCCAGATCTCATTACAGATGGTTGTAAACCACCGTGTGGTTGCTGGGAATTGAACTCAGGACCTCTGGAAGAGCAGTCAGTGGCTCTTAACCACTGAGCCATCTCTCCAGCCCGGACCTCATTATTTTAAAGAGAAACTTTATGAATGCCTCCTTTAGACCGGAGCTGTTGACCAAACCCATTTGCGGCTACCCTAAGGACGCTATGCCAGCTCAACCATCCCCTGTAGCTTCTTGTGTCCCCAGCCTTTCTGTTGCCTGGAATTGCTAGGAAACTCTGAAGAACCAGCACTGTCCTCCATTTAACTATAGCCAGGACTGTCATGGCCTCCCTACAGAAGGGACTAATGCTGTACTGAGAGTCCCTACTGTGTGGCTCAGCCAGTTACTGTTCCCTAGTCCCCATCCAACTTTGGAAACCACCCCTTCCCACAGCAGCCATTCAGCAAAACTGTTCCTGAAGTACCACTCTGCCAGGAAGCGGGTTAAACCTCAAGGGGAAGGGAGTGGTCGTGGCAGTGGGGTCACGTCATAGTGGCCTCATGGCCTGTACACCCACCCAGGTTTCTCAAATGGTCCCCTACTCACTCTGAGCAAGCAGTTTAGCCACCATGTCCTGACTGCCCGCCTGGGCTTCCTGGGTCTTGCTTGCCAGGTGGCGGTTTGCGGACTCCAATCTCTCTGTTTCAAATAAGGAGAAAAGAGGTTTTTAACATCCAGGGATGCTGTTAGCCTGGACTTTAATCTTGGCCCTAACTGTATGCTCACACCCTCTAAGCTGGGGAGATGGGATTATAAGGAAGTCCCAGCTCAGATCAGAGCCCAATGATGAGGGCTAATGTAGGCCTCAATAGTGTAGAATTGAATTTCCTCCCTAAAACAGAGCCCCGCCCCAAAGTCTGACAGATGATGTCCTCCCAACGTCCCCAACCCATGAGCCCAGTTCTCACCTCTAAGGTCTCGGTTAAAGTCCTGTAACCGTCTCATTTCACTGTCCATCTTGTTCCTCATGGTCTTCTCCAGGGCCTCACGCTTGGACGAGGTCCTCATCAGGCTCTCATGGGCCTCTGAGAGCCGCTGGATTTCATTTTCCAGCTGTAAGAGAAAGACAATAAATTCACTGTCAGGAAGGGTCCCAGGGAGGGAGGCCAGTGGATCTAGTGAGATTACCACAGGACTGCAGCCTCTTAGGTAGGCCAGACTACTGCCTGGACCCTGGGCTAGATGTTCTTCAAGGGTGGTATGGTACCTCCAGCCTGCCCCGTGCTTAGTGTTTACCAAGGACCAGGGATGAGGATATAGGTGGTTCAGCCTATTCAGAATGCTGTAGATAGATGGTAAGTGGAAGGCCTGAGGCTATTGCTAAAGTTGAGCCTTAGTACACAATTGGCTAGGCTTCCCCCGAGGAAGTGGGGGTGCCAGACCCCAGCCTGAGCTGCCTCTGCCCAGAGCATGTGGCTGCCCCTCCCACTTGGAAGCCACAGGTCTTCCACGTGCTCCTAGCTGGCTTGCTTTGCCAACACGTTGCTTTTTCTTCTCCCTAAGAGGAGGGGCTTTCTCTTTGGCCAGAGCTGGCCTGGAACAGACTGGCTGTTGTGTGGGTGCACAAAGGGCTCTCTGTGGGAGGTGTCCACAGGGGGGGCTGCGCAGGGCGAGGGTACAAGTGTGCAGTGAGCTAGTGAATGAGTTCTTTCTAACCACCACTGGCCAGCAACTGCTCATGCAACAGGGCAGGCCTCTTGGCTGTTCCTCAGCTGTCTGGAGTCAGCTTGGGGTGTGTGTGTGTGTGTGTGTGTGTGTGTGTGTGTGTGTGTGTGTGTGTGCATGTGCTGCAGAAGGCAGCCTGATAGGCTTCCCTGCTCCTCTGCCTCCCTCTGCACTGCCCACACAGGAGTGCCTTCGGGAGTCCCCACCTTTTCTATGCAGCTGGCCTTCTCTGAAGTGCTCTCCAGCTCTCTCTGCAACCGCTCATTGTCCCTCTGCAGCCTGGCGTTCTCCCTCAGCACGCTCTCCATCTGGGCCAGGTGGGCACTGCCCGAAGTGGCCTGGGCACCGGGTGGTCCCTCCAGGGCAGGTGGACTGAAGGAACTTGGGGGACCATGGCCTAGAGCGGCTGGATGGAGGGGTGGGGAGTGCTCCTGGGGTTGCTGCAGGTACTGGTACTGTTGCTGCTGGAGGAAAACCGGTGGTACCTGTGCCTGCAGGATCCTGGAAGAGAAGAGGTGATCGGAGCTCAGAGATGGACACACAGACAGACACACACTCACTGGCTATTATTGCCGATGATTGAGCCTCCCCGGCTTTAGGGAGCTACTATAGGGAGAGCCTGTGCCACAAAGTTATGTGCCTAAGATTCGAAGAGTTAGAGAGTGGGACCCGTGTGCAGGGTGCTGCATCCTGACGTTCGTTCTGTTCACAGCTGCCTTAGGGATCAGCCCAAGCCATCCTAGTTGTCCCAAGCAAATACAGCTTAAACATTATCTTTAAAAACGCACCCTTGGGGGCTGGGGATTTAGCTCAGTGGTAGAGCGCTTACCTAGGAAGCGCAAGGCCCTGGGTTCGGTCCCCAGCTCCGGAAAAAAAAAACAAACAAAAAAAAAAAAACAAAAAAAAAAAAAACGCACCCTTGACCTTTTGAATTGATAGAAGGTTCTTTGGGGATGGGAGCCACACAAAATCCCAGGTATGGGGTGTGGGGGTAAAGGGATTCGGGCAGGTAAGCCAAGTCAGCTAAAGCAGCACACCTGAGTTTTCCCCTCTCTGTTTCAGGGTCCTGCTACCCCCAACTACTAAAACTCTTTTCAAAGACCCCCCAGCTAAGGTGACAGCAGAGAATCAGATGAGCTCAGTCTCACAAACGGGGACAGATTTCAGCTCCCGCTGCTGCTAGGCCTTCAGTAAACCAGTGCTGTGTCTGCCAAGTGTCACCTGTGTCTGCTAAATCACGAGGAGCCACAGAAGCTGGGCTTGACACCAGTGACAGCAGGTTCGCCCATGACTGTCTAGCCTCCATCTCTGTAGGTGAGCAACTCAGTTTATGAAGAACAAGGGGCCACCTCTGGATTAGCTCAACAGCGGAGCTCAGGACTGCGTTCTACCGGCCCTTGGCCATGAGTGTAACACATCCTCATGCTCTAATAGAGAACAGAGTGAGGCACAGGTAGTCACAGGGCCTTTCTGGGGCCTTGTAACCCTAAGAGTCACAACCGCCTTCTCAGTTATACTAAGAATTTTCCAGAAGCCTCTTGGAAGTTGGATTTCACTTCTGGGCCAACCCCCCTCCACCCCCCCCAACTCCCAGTGTTCAAAAATCGTCCCTGTAGCCTATGGCTCCCCTGTTCTTTGAGCCCCTGACTCAGTCCCTAACAAATAAATACTCCTCATCTGGTGAGCCAAGGAAAAAGCCTGCATGTGCTTTTTCCTACCAGCTCCAGGGAGAGCAGGGTAGAGAGTGCCACTGGCCTGGCTAAACTCTCCCTTGCTGCCAAGTGTGGTCACTCTCAGGGTGGCCTCAGAAAACTGTTGTCCCCCTCCACCCTTCCCTGCCCCCCACAGGCCAGGCAGACACAACTGACATTCTTCAAGAATGATTTAGCCCCAGAGAAGAATAGCGACTCCTTTCCGTTGTTCACACTCACTCCTGGTTCTTCATTTCCCACTGCCCTCCTCCCTGTCTTTTTGTTCTCCTGCAAACAGCCCACTTCCTTGCCTGGATATTATCTTTTCCTGGCAGGGTTCAAGAGGGCTGGTCCAAAAGAAGAAACTCTTCCTGACCGGCCCTGAGGTGGGAGGCGAGGTGGGGATCCAGGAGGCTGGAGTAAACCCACGAGGGCCCAGGGCCACCACTCTCTTCAATTGGTGGGAAAACCAATTGGTGGGAAATAGAGGGACCAAATGAGGACTCAGCAAGGGCGAAGTGAGCCAGACACTGACCTTGAACCCAGAGGATCTCCAGGTTAGGTTCCCTGGAGCCCCACCTCACCCCACCCCCAGGGAGATACAGCAGCAGTGCCTGTTTCTCTGGAAAAGGCGCAGGGGCCAGCTAAGATGACTAAGGTGGCCCCTCATTTCTAGGAACCTGGACTCCGGCAGTGATCTAGCTTCCTGCTTGCTCTCGTTGGTCTCCCACCTCTATGACCCATTCTCTAAGGCTGATATTGATATCTCTTATAAGAGTTGATCAGCACGCGCACACACACACACACACACACACACACACACACCCAAGACTTCACATTCAGTCAAGCCAAGTCACTACCCTGGGTTAACAGCATTCTGAGCCTCCACCAAAAAAAAAAAAAAAACAAACAAACAAACCAAAACCACTCACTCACCTAGGCCCACAATGACAAGCACAAGGGACACCCTAATAAGTAATTAACTGGCAGACAAGGCAGAACTGTACAGAAGTGGCTTAGCGAGCCACCTAGTTCTTTCAGCCTCATTAGCAACACATCCCAATGACTGACGACAACAACCAAAAATGCCCACTTTTTCTTAAAAACCTTCCAGAAGTTCCACCTTTGGCCTACTTAACTCGGAGCAGTTTGGTAAGGGTTCCCATTGTCTTTAATTAGTCCTTTCTTTGAAAGAAAAAAAAACTCTCACCTTTGAACCCCCCTTCACATCCCCTGGGACCCTCCCCTCCTTATTTGAATGCTATAGACAATGCCATCTATATTCTGAGTTAAAACAATGATGTCAGTTTCTTTTTGTTTTAGACAGTCTTGCTACTTAGCCCAGGATGGTGGTCAACTTGTGATCTTCCTGCCTCACCTAAATATTTCAGGCATGTGCTTCCATAACTGGATCAGCTAAGTCCTCCCATCCCTCCAGCCACCAGCCCTCCCTTCTCAAGACAAAAGAGAGTAGATTTACATCAGACAGCCCCAGGAGCTGGTGGGGGTGCCCTGGGATCGGGATCATGACATGAAAGTTGAGATCCTCGACATGTATGATATTGGGGTTCTCCTCCTGGGACACTGAACTAGAAGAAACCCAAGGTTACCTGACTTCAGCATGCTGGAAGTGTGGGCTGCTTCTCGGACGGTATCTTGGGTCATTGACAGCCGCAGTCTCCTGAGCCATTACAGCGTGTGGGTACTGAGGTGGTGGCCCACGGGGCTCCGGGCCCTCAGCTGGGGGTCCTCGGGGCTGGGGACCTTGCTGGCTGCGGGCCAGCTGAGGGAAACTGTGGGAAGAGCTCATGTGGCTGGGGACCCGGGCACCATTTCTTTCCAGGGACAGCTGCAGAAGTCGTTCACTCAAGGAGCGCACATGGCCGTGCCTCAACTCTCGAAGAGCCTCATCCTGACGTCGGCTGCCTCCTGAGGCCCCTCTAGGATCCCGGTCCCCACCATGCAGCCGGGAGCCTGCCTGCTGCGCTGCATAGTACTGCGAATGGGCTTTGGCTTCCTCATAGGTGGGCAGCTCTTCTCCCTTGCTGGGCTGTGGGCAGAGTCGGTACAGCCTGTTCTCTGCCAGGTGGGTCTCTCCACCCTGATGCTCCTGGCCCTGGGGCTCCTGCCTGGTGGCCTGCTGTAGCACCTGACTGTCCTCCGGTGCTCCGATCTCCAGGGAGGCCTGGGGGCTCCCTGTGCCCCCAGCTCCAGCCCCACCCCGCAGGGCCTGCTGCTGGATGGCCAACAGAGTGCGAGTCTCTGTCAGGTTGCCGTAGCGCAGCTGCTCCTGGATGAGGCGGTGCAGGACTGTCCCTGAGGAGTCTTCCAGTGTCCTCATGCTTCTCTGGCTTGCACACACCTGCCTAGACAATGGCCAGCAGGCACCTGGTCTCAGAGCACCTAACAGACAGAAAGAATAGCAGTCAGTGGAAGCACATACAAAGGAGGGAGGGGCACTTGCCAAAACACTCTGGATGAAGGAGAAGGTGAGATAGTTGGGTGGTTTTACACAGGCCCAGATCCAAGTGCCAATATGGCCATCAATTGATTAAGTTTAGTTACTGAGCTTCTGATCTTAGTCTGCCGTGTGTGTGTGTGTGTGTGTGTGTGTGTGTGTGTGTGTGTGTGTGTGTGCCTCTTGGGAGTTGAAATGTAAGAGGTAGAACGCCTGGCATGCTATAAATCCTTGGCAAATGCTTACCATTCTAAGGACATGTATGGAGACCACAGAAATACAACAGAAAACCTGAAGGTTATCTAATAATCACACTCGCCTACAATCAGCCACTACCCCCAAACGCTCTCACGAGTGACCCCAGGACAGGTGTCCATCAAATTCAACCACTTAAGCAGTAGGACCTCAGTTTACTCGCAGAGTGGCCAAAGACAGAATGTAGCCCAGTAGAAAGAAGCCCTAAGCAAATGACTCCATTGACTGTTTCAAATGAGGAGGCTTGAGCCACCATAGTCCACCACCCTCCACTGGCTTCTCTTCCAGGAGTCGGACCCTGGGCTGCAGATAAAATAAATCCTTGTCACAGATGACCTTCGCAGTCACTCTGCAAGGTGAGCAGCCTAAGAAGCTGCATGTGAACTGGTGAGGCAGAGGTGTGACTGCAGTAATTGAGCCAGCAAAATATTGATCCTCCTCCTCCTTTCTTCACACACACACACATACAAACTTAGAAAAGCCTCTACTTGTACCCTAGAGGTACACAGGGGATGACCCTCTGTATCTCTGTTGATATTAGTAACGACCACCTATGCCAGTTGATGGGGTAATGAGGTGAGGGGGAAGACGAAGGAAGGGCTCGTGGGGATGTGGCCCCTTTCTCTTCCGTGCTATCCCCAGTGTGCAGCCCCACTTTGGGAATGGTGTGTTGGCAGAGCCCTGAATGGTATGTTGGTAATGAGCCCCGAGGGCACCCAAGCCGGCAACTAATACCCCCACCCCCACCCCAGCTGCACCCTACAATGTGTAAGACTTGAGACTGTTCGCACGCAGCTTTTTCTACGCGGCATTTCCTACGTTAATCACTGTCTGGGCTGACTCCCGCTAAGGAGGATCCGGGAGCGGCTAGAAGGAATGCAAAGCCTTCCCGACAGATTCCAGGCGCGCCAACTATGAGCCAGGCTCCCCGGGAGCACGGAACATTTCCGAGGCCTCTCATCACACACACGTCCCAATCTAATCCCCTAGATGCACAATCTTTCAAATTCTTAGGGTTGAGCAATTTCTAAAAATCAGCTTCCTTACTCGGACGTTGTACCTGGGCTGCTCTGGAACACTGCACTCGGAAAACCAGCTACCTTTCTAAGCAAACATGCTTCTCTGGCCTTGGCTCGGGCTCCCTCCAGCAAAAAGAACCAACGCTAGTCTCTAAGTCAGCCAGACCAAGGTTCCCGCGTTTCCCACCTCCACCGAGGTGGACCACTAGCACTGGTGGTTGCCCGAGTGCCCCGGGCAAGCAAAACCCACACCCGCGAGAGGTCTTTAAGCATCGCGGGTCCGCCTCTCTCCCTAACCCTCTTTGTTTTCCAAATACTTCAGCGCTGACGTCACCGGACTGGACAGCAGGCTGCATTCTTTCTAAGTGAGAGCCAGTTCGTGGCTCCGGAGAGGATTTTCCAAGGAAGACAAAGAGGAATTCTTGAGCTAGCTGACGGTAAAAGCCACCTGTATCCCCAATCTAGACAAAGCAATCACGGTGACCCCGTATTCGGCGAGATATGCCTACAGCAGCTATTCACTTGCCCCGTACGAGACGCACACTCCCAAACACTGATCCTCTGTCCTTCCTCCAGCCCCAGTGGGTCGGAGAATCGTGTCCTCACCCCCACAAAAGCGCGAGCAGCCTAGGCTAGACAGACACCCAGGATCAATCCTCGAAAGGGTGCACAGTGTCCCCTCCCCGGGGAGGCTCCTCCACTCCAGCTCCGATCTCCAGAAAGAGTCGGGCTGATCGCGGTGTCCGGGTGCCGCTGGGAAGCGTCCCCGCAGGCTTCGCGCACTACCCGGAGCGCCAGGCGCCTTGCTTACCGCTGCGGCCCGCGGCTGCCGGCGCACGCAGACCGGGTTCGGCTTAGGTACGGTCGGCAACGGAGGTGCGCACTCGTCGGTGGCGCCGACGATCTGCTTGCTCGCGCCCCAGTGCGCAGCCTCTAGGTCAGCCCGCGCTGGAGGCGGCTGCTATGCCAGGAATGTGAGAGTTTCAGGTTCCCCCTCGGGATCAAAGCGAACCACAAATAACCTCTCAGCGCGCCGCCCTCCTCCGCTCTCCGCCTCCCCCCGCCTCCTGGCCCAGCCCCCGCCTTCCTCCGGGGAGGCGGCGCTGCGGCCGGCGGCTGGGCTGGCCTCAGCCTTGTCCCCTTGTGCCACCCTGGGCTCTGGGGCCTTACGGCATTCCCTGCCTTCTGCCTTGCTGTCCTAGCTGTTGGGGGTGTCTTAACCAACTGGTCCCAAGATCGCCCCACCACTGTCCGCACCCGGTTCTCACCCGTCATCCTTACATGCACCGAGGGACGACTTCCAGGGATAAGCCTCGAACGCCCGGTGGTGGCTGCAAGAGGGGTCTGTGGCTTTTTGGAGATGGCGGGAGGACTGCAAAGCACTTTACATCCGCCCAGCTTGGGCCGTGTTGCAGGCGAACCAACCGATGCTTCGGCCCGCAGCTGCCCAGCCTCTTTCCTAACCCCTACTATTTCACCCCCCAGCGGCAAACTTTGAATTGCACTTTTATTGTTTACAAACACCTTCGCCAGCTCTTTTAGATCCCGCCTCTACAGGAAGTGTGTGAATCTGGGTTGAAAATCTGGTGGATTTAACCCACTACCCAAATGAATCAGCCACTCACTGGGCACTCTCTCTAACTTCTCCCCAGCTCCGTTCAGCTTTAAGTCAAGCACAAGGCGGGTCACCACTTGCTCTTTACTCGGCCATAAGATTCTAGTCACTCTCCAACCGTGCTCTCATTATCTCTGTAATAAATAAGAAACCAAGGCTCAGAGAGTTTAATAACTTACCTAGAGAATAACTCACACAGAGAATAGCTGATGAAGCCAGGACTCTTTTCTTGGTCTTCGGAATCCGGGTACCCTAGCCTGATAAGGCGGGCCCAGAGAGTCTCTGCTTCCACCTACCTGTCCCCAGTTCCAATCTTTTCCAATTTGTCTACACCTAGCCAGCCCTCTTTGTCTTCCCCTTCTCTGGCTTCTGGTGTTCTACTTTAGTGTGGAATGGACTCCTCTGTCTGTCATTTCTGACTCCCCTCCTCCTCCCTCCTCTGGTTAGAGCTCCCCGTCGGCATGCATTCCTTCCTCAATCCCATTCACCTAGAATCAGCCTAGATTTCTGCCGTGGGCTGGCCAGGTCCTCCCCTCCTTTCCTCAGCACAGCGATCTCAATTCCCAACTTTGCTGGAGTAGACCAAGGATGGGAAACCTTTCAAACTCAATAGCCAGGGATGTGACTAGTTTTGCATAAAGCTTTCCTTTAAGAGTGTGTGTGTGTGTGTGTGTGTGTGTGTGTGTGTGGCGGGGATTCCTTAGGAGTTAACCACCCTTGCTGCCTTTACAAAGGATGTGCCTACGGGTCCCAGCACCCACCTGGTGGTTCACAAGCATCTGTAACTCCAGTTCCAGGCTATCTGATAGGCAGTTCTGAATTATGCTGGTACCAGGCACCCACGTGGTTGTCGATCACACATGCAAGCAAAGTATAGCATACCTATAAGATGAAGTAAATAAAAGTCTAAAACCAAAAGAAAATGTGTGTATGTTTTACTTGAAATCCAAACATTGCATTTTAGATCCTGATTGTGTCTGAGACTGATGAGGAAACAAATGTGCCAAGCTGAAGGCTACCTTTCAAAGACAAACTGGCTCGCACACTATTGTCCCCACTAGCTTCGGTAGGTGGGAACCTTATGACAAAGACTAGAGAAGAGGTTCCCAGGTGTCCTCACTTCATGGGCAGCATTCTTGGAAACCCTTGGTGGAGACACCTAGGAGAGAGACTAGGTACGGGCACATAGGCTCTGAGTTACAAAATCAGGGGAAAGGCCGTATGGCGCAGTCCTGGGGTTTACCAGTGCTTGAAGGGACACCTAACAAGATGTTTGACAAACAAGCATTCCTGAGATAGTTGAAGAAAGGGGCCAGTTTAAGGCAGCTAGAACCCAAAGGTTCATTTTGGGGGTGGGCAAGGCTGCTTCAGACCAAGACTCAAAGGGACAGAGTGAGGAGAGGGAGTCTCAAATACAATTTGTACACATTTTTTCCCTCCTCTTTACAAGAAGGATAAAGGGTGGGGCCTCTCAGGCAGGGTCAGGCCTGGGGCCTTAATAGAATCTGCCTGAGCTGGCAGCCACACCTGGCTCTGCAGGGTGCTGGAGAACGTGGCCTCATCTCAGACATGCCAGGGGAAGATATGAACAGGTGGGCCCCGGGGTGGCCAGCGAGCTTCACTGAGAACAGGAGAAAAGAGACTCAAGTAGGGAGGTGTGCGGGTGGGGGGGGGTGGGTGCTTCCTAACTCAGTCTCTCTCCCTGATCCTTCCCACCCCCTGCAGGTAATGATTCTTCCCAGATGACTCTGGGACTGGCTGGGTTTGGAATCTTGCCCGGGGAACGCTGCAAAGCTGACCCAATTCTCAGAGAAAGCCATTGCTTTGGAGAGCTCAGCTCACAGGGGTGTGGCTGCATCAGAGGTGTGTTCTGGGCTTAGCAAATTGTTCAAATACCCATACCCTCCTCCAGATTAGGCAGCTGTACCTCCCAGCCCCCTGCTGGAATGTGAGGGCAGGTTCTCTGCAGCCCCCCCCCCCCTTGCCTTGAGTTACCAAGAAGAGGTCTTCTTTACTTCCCAAATGGTTGATTGGGGGAGGAGGGCCTCTGGGCTCCGGTGGCAACATCAAAGGAAACCAGCTAGTTGTGAAATTCTCCTTCCCAGCTTCCCTTGACACTCCACTTGACAGGTTATGGGAACAGGAAGCCTACTAGAATCCAGGGCCAGAAACAAACCACTAGAAGAGCTAAGGTAAGTGACAAGTGGCGTGGAGATGAAGATACCAACCCTTCTTTGTTCCAATGGTGGGAGAGCCAAGCAAGAGCCTCCTGTGTTTTTCCACACACCCTCTGCTCATCCTCACGGCCCCTACCACTACTTTTAGATTATATCTCCCAAGCCCAGCCTTCCATCACTGTGACCTCCCCCTTTTCTTCCCAGGCCTCAGACCAGCAGCCTCATATAGGGCTGCTGGGAAGGGGCTGTGTCCTCTGGGTTAAATCTTTAAAAGATGGAGCATTTGTGTATTAAGGAACCACGCCTGTGAGGTCTGGAGAGACTTTCCTAAAACCAAAGGAGCCGGACTTCCCAGGCTGCGCGTGTAGTCCTTGAGCCTCTGGCCGTCCTCTGTGGGTCTTCAATCTGGTGATGCTGCAGGGGTGGGGTTATCCAAGGAAATGGTAAGGACAGGGGAGCTGTGCTCCCTGCTCCCTTCCCTCCTCTGTTCTCTGGGGTCCACAAATGGTTGGACCAGCCACGAACCTACTTCCGCAGGGAAGCCATGTCAAATGGACGTTGGCATATAAGAAGAGACTTCAGAAGGATAGCCTTTAGTTTATTCTTCCCAAGATAGCTGTCACATAGAAGGAAGGGAGTCCAGGGTTGCCACCGTCAGGCTAGTGAACTAAGATTCATTTAGCCCCTGACACCTCCCTTTTCTGTGAAACTAAGAATGGTGTATGCGGATTTAGTAGATGAGCCATTGCTGCCTGGAAAGACCCTCTAGTCATGACAAGAAGCTGCACCCAACACGAGGAGTTTCTGGGTTTTCAGTCTTTCCAGAAAAGGGCCTCTGCTTTTTCCAAGGGGAGGGGGGAGGACAGGGCCACTGTGGTGGAAGAGCGCCCCCTAGTGTTGGGCATCCCAGCTGTTGGGGTAAATGCTTAGAGGGTGGGCCTTGGAGGTGCGGTAAGGTACTGGTGACAGAGTAGTGTTTGGGACAGGTTTCATTCGGGAGTAGACATCTCACAGATTTTTTTAAAAAGGCAGTCTCACTGTGTTACTCCAGCTGGTCTGGACTTTACTACATTGACCAAGCGGGCCTCGAACTTACAGAGATCCACTTGCCTCTGCCCCGAGTGCTGAGTACTAGGATTAAATGTATGACAACATTCCCAGCACCCAGATCTTTTAGAAAACAGATTAATAGCCTTAGTTTCGTTTTTGACTTTTCCTCCCATCTCAGCCTCCCCTGGGCTTTCGGTGGTCTTTGAAGGAACACAGCTTCAACACAGAGAACATTGACACTTAGCAAACACGACCACTCACCTGTTCACCCTTCTGTCACAAATCTCACATATATGTTCAAATAGTCCCTGGGCACTCACTGAGAAACCCTGTATGAGCTAAAGGAATTTCCACCTCTGGTGGTTTGAATGTGGATGGCCCTCACAGACGCACATTTGAACGCTTAGGGAGTGGCATTAGAAGGTATGGCCTTGTTGGAGGAAGTGTGACTGGAGAGGTGACTTGGCAGTTAAAACCACTTGGCTGCTATTCATGAAGACTGGGATTCTGTTTCCTGCACCCACATGGCAGCTCATAACCATGCATAACTCCAATTCCAGGAAACCTGATACCCTCTTCTGGCCTCTTCAGGGACCAGGCTCACATGTGACTTACACGCAGGCAAAACAACTATCTTAGTTAGGTTTCTACTGCTGTGAAGAGATACTGTGACTGTGGCAACTCTTACAAACAAAAACATTTCATTGGGACTGGCTTACAGGTTCAGGGCTTTAGTTCATTATCATCATGGTGGCAAGCACAGAGGCATGCCGGTAGTCATGGTGCTGGAGAAAGAGCGGAGAGTTCTACATCTGGATCTGCAAACAGCAGGAAAGAGCCACTGGCCTGGCTTGGGCATTTGAAACCTCAAAGCCAGCTGGGTGGTCAGGGTGGCAGTGTGGGTGCCTGCCTTTAATCCCAGTCCTCGGGAGGCAGAGGCAGGTGGATCTCTGTGAGTTCCAGGCCAGCCTGTTCTACAGAATTAGTTCCAGGACAATCAGGGCTACACCGAGAAACAATGTCTCAAAAAACAAAGCAAAACTAAACTGAAAGCCCACCCTAAGGGACATACTTCCTCCAAGGCCATACTTTCTAATGCTACTCCCTAAGCGTTCAAATACATGTCTGTGGGCAGAATTCTTATTCAAACCACAACTCTTATTTGTGTGTGTGTGTGTGTGTGTGTGTGTGTGTGTGTGTGTACATGCACGCACACCTATAAAGGCAGAAAGGGGCATTGAACTCCTGGAGCTGGAGATCCAGGCAGATTGTGAGTCGCTTCATTTGTATGGTGGCAACCGAATTCAGGTCCTCGGTTCAAGTTCGGCTACTGCTCTGAATTGCCGAGCCACCTCTTCTGTCCCCAGGGTATCTTTAGTCTATCCTCACACACTTGTCCCAGCTGAGAGTTGGCAGGGTATAGAAGTCTAGGTTGGAAATCATCTTCCCTCAGGATTTAGGAAGATACTTCACTGTCTTCCTCCCATTGCTGCCACTGAGAAAAACATGATCCTGGCTGCAGATCCCTCTGTGTAAAATGTCCTTCCCTGAAGGTTTCAGGATTTCTCTACACATCTGGTGTCCTGGAATATGTATGGCATGTCTTCTGGTGCTTATATCCTTTAATCTGGTCCTTAATTGGTCCCTTTCATCTGGTACTTCATGTCCCTAAGCTCTTTGCAATTGTCTCCTACAGGTTTCTTCTTCTTCGTCGTCTTCTTCTTCTTCTTCTTCTTCTTCTTCTTCTTCTTCTTCTTCTTCTTCTTCTTCTTCTTCTTCTTCTTCTTCTTCTTCTTCTTCTTCCTCTTCTTCTTCTTCTTCTTCTTCTTCTTCTTCTTCTTCTTCTTCTTCTTCTTCTTCTTCTTCTTCTTCTTCTTCTTCTTCTTCTTCTTCTTCCTCTTCTTCCTCTTCTTCCTCTTCTTCCTCTTCTTCCTCTTCTTCCTCTCCCCCACCTTCCTCTCTCTTTCTTTTATTCTTTTTGAGGCAGAGTCTCACTATGTGACTCTTAGCAGTCCTGAAACTTGATGTGCAGACCAGGCTGGCTTTGAACTCAAAGATCCTCCTGCCTCTGCTTCCCTACGTGATAGGATTATGGGGTCTCTATAGCATGAGCTGCCACATATGGCTCCTTGTTTGCTTGCTTGCTTTTCTCTTCTGGGAGTTCAGTAATTTGGATGTCAAAACTTCCAAAAATGATTGTCTAACTTTTAAGTCTTTTTTCTTAACCTAGTAGCTTTTTTTCTTAGAAGTTTTTTTTCTCTTTTACTTTAACCTTTCTGTATTTTGCTATCACTTTAAACTTTTAGAATGTTTCTTGTTCGATGCTCTCTTTCTAACATTGTCTTCTTTTTTTTTTTTTTTGGTTCTTTTTTTCGGAGCTGGGGACCGAACCCAGGGCCTTGCGCTTCCTAGGTAAGCGCTCTACCACTGAGCTAAATCCCCAGCCCCTAACATTGTCTTCTTGTTTCGCAACTCGTAAGTCCTCTGGGAGTCGAAAGTCTAGTAGAAATTCTTCATTCTTCCTGGTCTCCACACTGCCTGTGTCTCCTTGGAGTTCTGCTTGTTTCTGTTTGTTGGCTCTCTCTCTTTCATGGTTACAGTTTCCCTCAAATATGATTCTTGGCTGCCTGATCCTCTGTAAGAGGGAGGACTTTAGGGCCTGGAAGATGACTTAGGAGGTAAAATCTCAACACAAAAGCATTCTTGCCTGAGTTCAGCAATCCCAGCACCCATGTAAAAGCCTGAAGAGGCACCTGGGGGCTGGGAGACAAGTATATCTTAGGGGTTCATTGGACACACACACACACACACACACACACACACACACACACACACACGAAAGCGAGTACATGCACACACAAAAGTACGATGGCATGTAATCCATGGCACTGATGGAAGCCTTGTGTCAGAGTAATAGTAATGAGTATCTAAGGGGAAAAAAAAAAGAATAAGGCTGTAGCTGTGTGTCAGGCACTGTGAGGAGGACACTTAGGTCGTTTTTTATCGGTGCTTGGTGATGGGGATGAGTTTCGAATCTACTGGAAACTGGTAGATGTAGGAACTGGTCTGAGGGATGTGAAAGCAAGCTGGGAGAAAGCCGAAGCATGAGTGGGGCATGCCGGGCAGCTCTCAGCACCTCAGTGTCTCCCGAGTGAGATGGCTGAGATGTCCGTCTGCCCCTTTCCACCGGAAGGAGGACACCTTGGAGAGCTTGATCAGACTTCTGTTTGCAGCCTCCCTTACCCCCTTCCCCCTTCCTAGCACCCGGCGCCTCCATTTCCTGAGATTGTCTGAGGCTTTGCTGAGCTAGGGCCTTGTCTTCCCCAGGGACACCCAACAGTGGAGAGAAAGTAGGAGCCTCTTTTATCCGCTTCCTGCTTTCCAGGATGTTCCGGTCCAGAAAGGCCTTTAGACCTTCTTTGGCTGATGGCGGGGGTTTGTTTCTCCTGTTCTCTGCTTTGGGTGAAGGCGCTGCTCGTCCTCCCAGACAGCCTCCGTTTGGTTTTGCCCACTGTGCTTGCTCATTCCAGGCCTTGTCAGGACAGAAAGCCGCCGAGCTCAGAGTGGTTGGGCTGGTTCTGCTACCACAGAGCTTGCTTTGCTTTCCATGTGTGAACTGGTTCCCATCGGTCTGGGAATGAGGCACTTCTGCAGAGTCGGGACCAGAGGAATGGTCATCACTCAGAGTCTCCAGAATTCTGAGGCCAAAGACATAACCTTGGAAAGAAAGATTCCGTCAGGCCTGAAATTTTAGAAGAACCAGGGCTGAATCTGCAACTCAGGGAGCTCCCCACTGCCTGCAAATACCCCTCCTCTTCAATAGAACAAAGAACAGGCTCACCCTCCTGGATACTTGGAGCACATGTGTGAAGAGGCCGTTTGCTTCGCTCAGCTGTGGCCGCCTCCTGAGGGCTGAGCCCCTTTCAACATCAACATCTTTGGAAGAGTTTGGTTGTTTAGCCACCGGGGGTGGGGGGTGAGGCGGTGGGGGGTGGGAGTGGGGGTGTGTTGGGGCTGGGGCTGGGGTCTCTTGGCAGACAAGATAAGGCCTGGCTTTTTATGGGAGTTTCTCCTGGTGTGTTGTGTGGGCCCCAATGGAATATACTACAGTTAGCATGCCTTCCTGACAGACTAAGAGAAACCGTTTCCGAGAAACACTTTTCTGAGTGAAGAGACCGCAGGTCCTTGAAGGAAAGAAATCACATGTGTGAGGATCTGGGGAAAGAAATGAAACTGACTTTAAAAAGAAATTAGGGAGTGGATGACGTAGAGCAAAGAAGTTAGCATTGTTAGACAGTGGTGGCACAGACCTTTAATCCCAGCACTAGGGAGGCTCTGAGTTCAAGGCCAGCCTGGTCTACAGAGTAAGTTCCATTACAGCCAGAGCTACACAAAGAAACCGGGTCTCAATAAACAAACAAACAAACAAACAAACAAACAAATGTATTGTCTTAGTAGAGAATTCAAGATGTTTCCAGAGAGGGGCAGTGAACGATGACGCCCATGGGAAGTCTGGGCCTTGGTTAACTCTCTGCAAAAGACGTCATGGGACCCAGCTTCCCCAGCCTGTATATCAAACCCTTTGTCAGTGTACTGGCTGGTTTTGTGTGTCAATTTGACACAAGCTGGAGTTATCACAGAGAAAGGAGCTTCCCTTGAGAAAATGCCATGAAATCCAGATGTAAGGCATTTTCTCAACAAGTGATCAAAGTGGGAGGACCCAGCCCATTGTGAATGTTTATGTCCCTGGGCTGGTGGTCCTGGGTTCTATAAGAAAGCAAGTCGAGCAAGCCAGGGGAAGCAAGCCAGTAAGCAGCACCCCTCCATGGCCTCTGCATCAGCTCCTGCCTCCAAGTCCCTGCCCTGTGTGAGTTCCAGTCCTGACTTCCTTTGGTGATGAACAGCAATGTGGAAGTGTAAGCTGAATAAACCCTTTTCCTCCTCAACTCACTTCTTGGTCATGATGTTTTGTGCAGGAAAACAAACCCTGACTAAGACAAGCACCTATTCTCTCACACCGAGACCATATTCAAAGTGGAGTATAGAATATTGGAAGTGACTTGGAATCTGGCCCTTCAACAGAGAAATTGATCAGGGAGAAGCACAGCGGGGGTGGGGGGGTTGTCCCCGGAAGGTCAGAAGTGAGGAGAGGTGAGAAAGGAGGAGAAGACAGGCAGATTATTAGGGTGATGTTTGGACAGTGTCAAAGCTGCATTTGTAATATGACAGAATTTAACATACAAGCGTGTAATAACAGAAAATAATGAGATGTAGCCATTTTAGTGTAGGATTTGATGCACATTGGCACTGGCGTACAATTATATAACTATATTCCAATAAAGAGGAGGGTTTGTTTTTGTCTTTGTTTTTGTTGTATGTTTGTTTGTTTGAGATAGGGTCTCACTATGCATACCTCTGCTCCCTAAGTGTTGGGATCAAAGGCACACACCCAGCAAGAACACCCTTTCTCTTTCAAAATATTTATTTATTTATGTTTTATGTATGGCTGTTTAGCCTGTAGGTGTGTATGTATGTGGGTACTGCATGCATGTCTGGTACTCTTGGAGGCCAGGAGAGGATGGATGTTGCCCTGGAACTGTAGTTACAGATGGTTGTGAGACACCATGTAGGTGCTGGAGCCCTGGGGGTTCACCTGTCTCTGTCCCCAAGTGCTGAGGTTACAGATAACATGTGTCTATACCCAGGGCGAGCTGGGGTTCCCAGCTCATGTCCTCAACAAGCATTGCACCCACCAAACAATTACCCCACCCCTTCTTAAGTACTCAGTGTGGGGCTAAGGTAATTCATCATTCACATACGGTTAAAAAAAAATTAAGCCAAGTGTGGTGGCAAACTTGTTCAATCCCTGCTCTCAGGAGATAGAGGCAGAAGCAGGTGGGTCTGTGAGTTCCAAGACCAGCCTGGTCTACAGAGCTAGTTCAAGGACAGCCAAGGCCACACAAAGAAGCATTGCCTGGAAAAACCAAATTAAAAACATTATGACTTTATTGTTTAGTGTGTGTGCATGCATGTGTGTCTGTGTGCGTATGTGTGCATGCATGTGTGCATGTGTGCACACGTGCACCACAGTACAGGTACGGAGAGCAGAAGCCAGTTTATGGGAATCAGCTCTCTCCTTCCACCACGTTGATCCTGGGAATCGAACGCAGGATGTTTGGCTTGTTGCCAGGTGCCTTTACCGGTTGAGCCATTTTCCTGGTCTTCTGTTGCTTTTTTTAGAGGGAGATGGAGCGCTTACTCCCTGGGCAACCTTGGACAAGTGACCCATGATTTAACCTCTCCAGGAATAAATAAGCTAAGAATACAAAGCGTCACTTCTGAGTCCAGAAGCTTGGGAGGTCGTAGGAGTGGTGAGAGCCAACAAGCTGGCTTTTCAGAGGCCATCACTGCCACCACAGAGCTCACACTTGGTACAGGCTCCTACCACCACCAGCACCACCAGCACCACCAGCACCACCAGCAGCACCACCACCACCACAATGTCCAAGAAAGTCAGCTCAGGGTGTTGGAGAGATGTCTCAGTGGTTAAGAGCCCTGATTGCTCTTCCAGAGGTCCTGAGTTCAAATCCCAGCAACCACATGGTGGCTCACAACCATCTGTAATGGGATCTTCAGAAGATAGCAACAGTGTACTTTTATATAATAAATAATTTAAAAAAAATTTTTAAAAATAAAAGGCCAGCTCAGTAGAAGGGGCAGAAGGGCTCTTTGAGGTTGTCATCTAAACCCAGGCTCCTGAAAGTGGAAAAGAAAGAACAGGGTGAGGTGGAAAATTCAGGGGGAGGGAGTGTGAATAAACCTTCATTAGGTATGTTAATTTTTTTCAGATGAGCAAAAGGAAGCACAGAGAGGCCAAGCAACCAGATCAAAGTCACAGAGTAAGGTTTGGGTCCAGAGTTTTCAGTCAAGCCCATACACTGTTTTCTACTATGCTGTATGCTTTATTAAAACAGTGTAGCGACTCAAAGCAGGAGAGGAACGGGTCAGAGTGGCTAACACATAATCCAAAGATGGTCTGCCTGGAGCAACTGAAAGGACAAGATGCTAGCCTCTGGTCCAGTGGGATGGCTCAGCAGGAATGGCCCTTGCTATCCAGCTTGATGACTTAAGTTCTAGCCCCAGGAGCCATCTAGTAGAAGGAAGGAATTGACTCCCAAAAGTTGTCCTGTGACCTTCACATACATGCCATGGCACATACATAAACACCCCCAAATGTGTAGTATAATAATAATAATAGTAATAGTAATAGTAATAATAATAAAGCATCCAGTCTCTGATGAAGCCAAGGCTAATAATATTGCATGGCTTTATCAGTGGTCTCATCTCCTTCTTGTATGTTTATACAGAGAAAAAAAAGTTTTGAGACTCATGTAGCCTCAGACTCCATTAGGTACTGAGGATGACACCAAACTATTTATTCTTCTGCCTTTACTCCCTCAGTGTTGGGATTAGAGGTGTGTGCCACCATGCCTGGTTTAGACAGTGCTGGGGATTGAACCCAGGGCCTTGAGTATGTACTCTACTAACTGAACTAAATCCACAGTCACAGAAGAATAGTTTATGGCAATGATTTGGTAAAGGACCAGTTCTTTAGTAAGTTAGTAGTTCTTTAGTAAGTTAATAGTTCTAGAAATAGTTTAAGAAAAAGGGAATCTCACTTTGCCACATTTGTTAAATATAAAAACCTTCTTGTAATTTTTAAATAAGATAATTTTTACACGTTTATTTTTTGGCTATGTATATTAGACCAGGATATAGTGGGATATGGGACAGCATGCTTTGACTGTCTTTTATGTCTGTTTAACAGCCCATGGGTCAGGGGTTGGTTTTATCTCTTGTAATACAAAGCACATTAAATAGCAACTTGGAGTTGCCACCATACATTTACTATGTCTTTGACATTTTGAAGCTGGGTGTGGTAGCCATCCTGGACTGCATGAGACCCTGTCACAATACAACACAACAAACAGCCATACCTGTACATACACATATAATTTTGAATTTAAATACTTTCTATGATTTCTAAATTTCTAAAACTACCTTTGTATATGTATGGTTGGGTGCATATGTGTGTATCTATGTGTGTGTATGTGTGTGTGTGTGTGTGTGTGCGCGTGTGTGCATGTGAGTGCACACATGTGTTTGCATATGTGTATGCATCTGTGTGGAGGGTAGGGGTCAACTCAACCTGTAGCTTACCAGTTTGGCTAGATTGATAGTCTGGACAACCCCAAGACTCATCCAATTCCCCACTACCTCCCCAGTCTGGGATTATACGTCTTATGCTTTTAGCTATTTTGATGTAGGAAGTGTTGAACTTCTAAACTTCATCCTTGTTTGGCAACCTTTATAACTGAGCCATCTCCCCAGCCCCAGAACAAGTTGTTTTAAATCTGAGTCAGGGAAAATGATTTAGCAGGTAAGAGTTCTTGCTCTGCAAACCTAGGGCCTGCACATGAGTGTGAATTCCCAGCATGCACTTATAAAGCACAGCTTGTCTGAGCTTGCCTGAAACCCTGGTGGTGGTGTGGAGCAGAGACAGGAGGATACCAAGAGCTTGCTGGCCAGCCAGCCCAACCAAAACAGAGAGCGTCTAGTTCAATGAGCGGCTATCTCATGGAAAGCCATAGATGAAGATCCCCATGGGCTATACATGGGCACACACCCCTGCATATGCCCATGTGTGAGCACTCCCACAAATACAAACATGTTATACCACCACCACCACCCCCCCCCCCCCCGCCAAGACAGGGTTTCTCTTTATAGTCCTGGCTATCCTGGAACTCTGTAGACCAGGCTGGCCTGGAGCTCAGATCCACCTGCCTCTGCCTAGTGCTGGGATTAAAGATGAGCCCCAACACCACCTAGCTACCGTCTCTTTTCAGTGGCGTCGGTGGGATGCAGTTGAATGGTCCTCTTGTTTCAAACCTGCCACCTGGGACGAAGTGTCTGAGTGACATTGTCCAGTGCAGAGGGTGAAGATACAGAGGGAGAGACCCTGTACCACTGGATTCCTGGTAGGTCAGTTCCAACCGGTCTCACAGGTAAGTTAAGAATGGGAAATGCATTGTGTCAACACAGTTTTTCTTGCTGGACTTAGTCCTTGTCTCTTTCTTGTTTATAGGGACAGACTGTCAAGGTGGATGGGTCTGACTCAGGCAGTGTTCCCTGGGAGATTGTGGTGGTTTGAATATGCTTGGCCCAGGGACTTGTACTACAGGGTATGGCCTTGTTGGAATAGGTGTGGCCTTGTTTTAGGAAGGTGTCACTGTGGGTGTGGCCTTTAAGACCCTCATCCTAGCTTCCTGGAAGCCAGTCTTTTCCTAGCTGCCTTCTGAACAAGATGGAGAACCTTCAGCTTCTCTATCACCATGCCTGTCTGGATGCTGCCATGCTCCCACCTGGCTGATACTGGACTAAACCTCTGAATTTGTAAGCCAGCCCCAATTATATGTTGTCCTTTGTAAGAGTTGCCTTGGTCATAGTGTCTCTTCACAGCACTAAAATCCCTAAGACAGAGACCTGATACCCCCTGTACATTTCGGGACCCTGTGCTCTGGAGTGGCTTCCAGAACAGACTCTGTCCTGAGACCTTTCTCTCAGGAACAATAGCTAAGGATGGGTCTGATGAAGTACATGTGTGAGGGAGTCAGAGGGGCAGCCCCTAGTTCTCTGTAACTTTAAAGCTCTCAGTGCTGAGATGGCATCTCCCACGGCCCTTCCCCACACCTGCCCCACAAAGCCCCTCCCAGAGCCGCAGTCAGAAGGAGTGCTGAATCCAGAACTTTCCACACATGAGCTTAGTCCTCCAGCAAGTGGGGACGGGAGCGAGTTCTGAGCCCCTGGTGCTTCTTCAGCTCCAGCTGTTCTCTGCCTGGTGGTCTGGTCAGGAGTCACAGAGAGTTTGGTAGGAGGGGGAGGGGGTCGTAAGGTGAGTAGGACTGCTCATCGGGGTGCCCCCCCCCCCCCGCTTCTTGCCTTTGCACCTTGGACAAAATGCTAAGCCTCTTTTCAGCCTGTGTTGTGTGAGAGGACATTTCAACTGTGCCTTCTTTGAGGTGCAGTCACCGTGGGCACTTGTGGACCCTTCTGAAGCATCCAGAACATGGTTGGTAGTGATCATTTTTCTAAACTCCCGCTCCCCACCGTGCAACTCCCACCACAGTGCAGTGGGACTCTCCGTGTGCCAAGTTCTCCGAAGACTCAGAGGGTGGCTCTGAGTGACCCATTCAGGAGGACAGGCTCTGCTGTCAGACGGCTCCTCCGTGGCATGACTTGATTGACGGTTTTAGCTTAGTTGTTTGCCTGCCATTTGCTCCCTTTGGTCTTTCATCACCCCTCACCTTTCCATGTAACCAGGCTTCCCTGTTCTGTGCCGCCCACTTCCTCCTAGGTCAACCCGTTGCCTTTCTGTGGGCTGCTTTTCGCAGCTGTTCATCGGTTGCTCTCTTCTCAATTTAGACATAACCTGTGCACCACCAGAGACGTCTGTCCATTGTCTGTTTATCACTGGCTGTATCCTTAACAGGATTACAGCATTTGGCACTCAGCAGGGGGTTCCAGAAATATTTGCTGAGCGCAGGAAAACTTGGACTTTTGTGATTCCCTCCCCAAACCCCGTAGGAAGATCCAGGTTGTTTGCGATTGGTGGCTGCCTGAAGGAAGTCAGAAATCTCGTTAAGGTTTTCTTCTAGGATATACAGGGATGTCCTTCTAGGTGTGAGAAGTAGCTGTCTCAGGTATTATACACATGACATGGATTTGAACCTATTAAACTCCTTTGAGGTGTCAGGTCCTGTGGGCTGATGTCACAGGTGAGGCAGGCACAAGGTTAAGTGAGGCCTGTCATTGGACGAGGAGGAAGGATGGGCGGGAGAAAAGTATGAAGGAAGAGGAGGAGACAGGAACGGAAGGGGGAGGAGGCTGCAGAGAAGTGGTGGAGAGAACATGGAAGCTGACGTTAAGATTCCACTCTGTGTGTTTACAGGTTGTTCTGAATGGTCTTGAGGGATGGATGTGTACAGGGCTTTGTATGTTTAGGTGGGCAATTATATCTTATCAATTGGGTCAGAGGTTGTTGTGTTGTATGTTCTTTCATGTGCAGATTTAAGTGTGAGGGAGTGTGGGGCGGCTGTCTGGGCTGCCACGGAGTTGGGATGTGTGTTTCTAGCATGGAAACCTGCCTTGGGAACTAGATAGGTGGAGAGATTGCTGCCGGGCTCAGAGAGAGGCCTTCGGCAGTGTGATATGAGATGAGAGTGGGAGAGAGGCTTTGCTGCCTGAGACTAAGATATCTAACAGATATCTTAGGGCACTATGTTGCCGCCGGACCTAAAAGAGAGCATTTTATTTTTTATAATTTTATGACAACAAGGTCCTATGACCTGTCAAGCTATAGCACCTCAGTGTTGGCTTCATGTGGTACACAACCTTGTAGGTTTTTTTTTAAAGATATATTTATTTATTATATATAAGTACACTGTAGCTGTCTTCAGACACACCAGAAGAGGTCATTAGATCTCATTATAGATGGTTGTGAGCCACCATGTGGTTGCTGGGAATTGAACTCGGGACCTCTGGGAGAGCAGTCAGTGCTCTTAACCACTGAGCCAGCTCTCCAGCCCCAACATTGTAGGTTTAACTAAGTTGAAATTAGTATCATTAGCACGTATTAAGAAAGTAGTATTTATTAAGTCAAAAGATAGTACGCCCATTAGATTTTTGCAGATGGCTATGCCAAGTCCTCTATCTCAAGAGTCGCGTTGATTTGTCTGTGAGAATCAGACACCACGCAAAGAGCACTGTTAACTCAAGCAAGCCAGCAATAGGAACTTCTTTCTCTTCAAGGAAGCAGGGAGCCAGTAGATGGGTAAGCTAGGGATGGCTACAAGCCTCACCTCAGTTATCCATACTCTTCCTTCTCCTTCTTCTCCTAACTACTTAGCCTTACTGTTTATAAGATAAACATGGCAGGCTCGGCTATCCAGTCTACCTCTTAAATACCAAGAAGATAGGTTTAAAACGAAGCAGCTAGAATGATTGAATGCCCTTAAATCAGTCTTCTTAAAACAAAAATTAAGCCAGGCAGTGGCAACACATCCCTTTAATCCCAGCACTCTGGAGGCAGAGGCAGACAGGTCTCTGAGTTCAAGGCCAGCCTGGTCTACAGAGCTAGATCCTGGACAGCCAGGGCTACACACAGAAACCCTGTCTCAGAAAAACCAAAAGTAAATAAATAAAATAAGAATTATAAGAGGGGAGGCAAGCAGACGGTGGCTCAATTGGTACAGTGCTTGTTGCAAAAGCATGAGGACCAAGTTCGAATCCCTAGCTGTCATGTAAAATCTGGGGGCAATGGCATGTGTCCATAATCCCAGAGCTGAGGACCAGGGACAGGTAGCAAGCTCGAGAGAGAGAGAGAGAGATACTATGTCTCAAACACAAATACATAGCACCAGAGAGACAGCTCAGTGACAGAGAGCAGCAAGAGAAGCCAAGTTTGACTCCTTCTGCTAACATGGTGCTTCACAACCATCCATAGCTCCAGTTCCAGGGGATCTGACACCTTCCTCTGACCTCAGCAGGACACACATGGCGTGTGTGTGTGTGTGTGTGTGTGTGTGTGTGTGTGTGTGTGTGAACATTCAAACAAAAAATAATAAAGTAAGTCTTAAAAGTAAAAATAAATATAAAGTGGAGAAAGTATTGAGGAAGAAACCCAGTCTCAACTTCTGGCCTTCTCATGGGTGAGCACACATGCATACATCACACACACACACACACACACACACACACTCACACACACACACGCGCGCGCATGCACAGAGAGTCTAACAAACCTTTGTTTTAATGGGAATTTTTAGATTTATGTTTAATGAATTTACCAATTTATATAGGTTCAAGTCCACCAGCTAACTCTTTGTGTATTTATTAACTTACAAAGAAGCAGAGTACTCTTGGCTCCAGGTAGGACATCATGGAAAATGGATGTACCATGGGCCGGATGCAGAGTTCCTTCCTTTCTCTGTCTCTGTATCTCTCTCTTTCCTTCTCTCCCCTGTACCCCACACTGTCTTATGACCATGGATCTGTCATTTTCACTGTCTTCTTTACACTAGGAATATGATTCTAGGCGCAGTGGGTTTTCAAGGGGGGAGAACTGTGCAAGAGAGAAACCAGAAGTGAGGCCCACTAGGAGCCATGTTAGAAGCTGCCAGCCAGGTTTGACATTCTATCGCTGTTAGTGAACGAGTGAGCGAATGGCTGAGACAATGAATGAATGAATGAATGTCTAAGTGAGTGTGTCAATGAGGGAGTATGTGAATGAGTGGTAAGAGTGTCAGTGAGGGAGCGTATGGGAGTGAGGAACTGAGTGAATGAATGAGTGGGTGTGAGTGTGTGAGTGTGAGTGCGAGTATATGTGTCAGTGACTGAGTGTGTGAATATATGTGTGAGAGTGATTGGATAAGTGAGTATATGAACGAGTAAATTATGTGACTGAGTGTGTGATTGTGCAAGTAAGTATGCGAGTGTGTGTTGTGTGAGTGTGTGTATGAGTGAGTGTGTGAGAGTGAGTGAGTGTGTGTGTGTGAATATATTTGTGAGAGTGACTGAGTGTGTGTGTATGCGAGCGAGTATATGAATGAGTGTGTGAAGGTGTGAATGAGTGAGTGAGTAAATGAGTGAGTGAGTGTGAGTATGTGTGTGAGTGAGTGTGAATTTGGGTAGCCATTCAGGAAGAATAGATACAGGGAAGGAATAAAAGGTTCCTTTGCAAACCAGCAAGCTAGGGCCACAGGCACTGAGCCTCCCACGTCTCCTTTGACACTGCTTCATTTTCCAGGCTGCATAGCTTCCGCTCTCCTCCGACTGGGTCTTCCTCCTTCGCCCGTGAACACACACTCAGGGAGTTGTGAACTGCTTTCGGAGGAAAAGCTGAGAAATTTTTAATGTTTGAAAAACACACTTCTTCCCACTCACATGGCTGAAATTAGGCTGAACGCGCCTATGCTGGAATTTTCCAACCGCTTTGCATTTCGCAAACACAGAGGTGGCAGTGTGGACAAAGCAGGGGTTTGTTCCTCGGGGAGGAAGGAGCTGGGTCTGTGGCACACCTTTTGTGTGCTCAAGCATGAGCTGGCCAGAAGAAACAAAAAACAGGAGATCCTCTCACCAGGATGGCTGTAGGGACTCCCGCAGCCTTTGGAGAGCCTAGTGTAACATAGACACCTTGACTTCGATGCATTGTAGGGCACATGGGGCACGCCATCTCAGACTAAGAAGAGGGAGTTTCTGGGTCTCTATGGGCAGAGACGGGTTCCAGGAGTGGTGGGCCAGAGCCTAACCTGTGAGCATGCGCCGTGTTAGACCGATATCGAGCGTTGTAGATGGGAATAGGCTGAAGGGGACCTAGTAATCAGGGGGAACGTAGGATTAAGCTACAGCTGCCGCTTTGGAAACAGGTCCGAACAAATGGAGGTGCATGTTGACCACTCAGAAAACACTGCAGACTGACACAGGACTTCCCCCCCCCCCAAAAGTTTAGGACCACAGTTATTGGAGGGAACTTGAGGAAAGCATGCCCTTCTGAGGAGTAAATCAGTTCACACACCAACCCCCCCTCCCAGCAAAGCTCAGCAGTTGGCAGCTGCAGCCTCAAAGCCTTGGGGGTGGATGAGAGGCAGCTGCATCAGTCCTCCTCCGGACCAGGACGGCTGTTGAGAATACACAGGGGCCTTGGACATGGCCACTTGGGGAATGACAGAACTCACCATGACTCTTGGTCTGCTTTAGGATCAGGGGGACACCGATCATAGGAGACAAAGCACACAAAGGGTCACTCCAACCTTGACCCCTCCCACCTCTGCTCGCTTCCCTTCTCTGCTCCAGCTCCTCAGTCCCCTCTGCATTTCTTCCCACTTACTGCTTTTGGCCCCAATGCACATCGTACTCCGTATATTTGTCCTATGTCCAGTTTATTTCCACACTGAAATGCAGGGCGGAGATTCCCAGAGGTGATAATATTGCCTGGTATGCAGGAGACAACCAGTATTGTATGGAAGGAGTCAATAACATGGCTGAGACCCGGTTTCAAATTGGCAGCCTCTGCTTCATGCTCATACAGCTTGTCTGGATGAGGAGAACAACAGTATTGGCTAGGTCCCTTGTTCACAACCAGGGAAGCTAGGCGCTAGGCGTGTGTGTGTGTGTGTATGTGTGTGTGTGTGTGTTACGGCAGTGGGGCAAAGCCAAGCTTTCTCCTCCTGGAAGCCAGAAAAAACTACAGGTGATGGACTCCAGCAGGCACACTCCCCACATCTCTGACTTAGAGCACTGTGCCAGATTGCCTGTGCCATCCCTGCATGCCAATAAGTCCTCTATCTCCCTGAGCCATACTCTACCAGCCTCAGTGGGTGCCACATCACCTCTACCTGAGGCTCTTGCAGGAATGGTGGGCAGAACTGGTATTTCCCCTTCCAACACCTACCCCCATCCCTACCAAGCACCAAGGAAAGTGAAGCGTGCTTCACTCTGCTCAGAAAGGGGGGGCATATTCCCTCTTTCCTATTTTCATGTGGTGTCCAGAACCCCTGGATTTCCTGGAATTTATAGGAAGAGTTCCAGATACTCCAGCATAATTTTCATATTCAAAGTTCCTTCCAGTGGGGACTTGGCCATCTGGGAGGCAGCCTCTGGGGTACAGAAAGTTTGGGGTCCTGAGATCTGGAGAACTGGTAAGGTCCTGACTTCCCCATTTGAACTCTTGGCCAAATGTGAGAACCTAAGTTTGATATCACACACACACACACACACACACACACACACACACACACACACACACACACACAAATGCTAAGTGTAGTGATATCAGTACATATACGTCTATACACACAACACTCTCATATACTACACACATATGCACACACACATGCACACACATGCACGCACACACACACACAAATGCTGAGCGTAGTGATATGAGTACACACATGTCTATACACACAACACACTCATATACTACACACAAATGCACACACACATGCACATACACACACATATGCATGCACATACACACATCTTCTGTACCAAACCTTACTAATTTCAGATGTAGTATGCTTCCAGTGTCAGCAAATTTGGTAGTGGTTCCATAAATGAATATGTGCCTAATCCAATTATTTAGCAAAAAGGATGACAGTTACTGGTGGTTTTAGTTCATCTAATTAACAATGCACCATAATTGCAAAATGCCTCTCTCTTTTCCAGTCCTCTAGTTTTGGTCAGATGGCTTTTCTTTTCAGCTTGCTTTTTCATCATTACAAGTTGGCCACTACTGCTCCAGACAACACATTTCTTTAAGGCAGGAAGATAGACTGAATGGAGCAGAAGCTTTCTTAGAATACTCTGGCATCACCAACAGAATGACTTTAGCTCACATTATCCAAAATAGGGTGACATAGCCACACCTAGCTGCAAGGGAGTCTGATTAATCAACCAAGGCTGGACACATTCTCCTTCTACAGAAGCCCAGGTCCTATGATCGAAGAAGTCATGGAGAGTGGGTGTTGCGACAGACACCGGAAAGAGAAAGAATGTTAACATTGTTGTGAAGATCAAATGTGATGAAGTGTAGATGGTGCTAAGACTGCCTGACCCAGTTAGATGCTGAAAAGATACAATAAATTGTTTTTCTTCCAATCAGTGTCTTCCTTGACAAGGTCCAAGGAAATAGCTCCATTGTCTAAAAAGCCTATGCAGTGCACAGTAAAATTAGTTCTGTCTACTTAGGCATCAACCCTTCCCCAGTCGCTCTGTTCCTCTCCTACCCCATGAGATAACCCTCAGCTTACACTCACATTACAGCACGCCTTGCGTTCTAGGCGGTATTGTTGAATTAAGAACAAGGCCACAAGTAGTAATAACCAAATAAATGGAAAGAGAGGTCATTTAAGTCAGTGACCAGTACCGTTCAGGAAGTGAACGGGTTGAAAGACTGCAGCACCTTACAGAAGCCTCCTGAGTAGGATGGCCTGGGGGGGGGGTGTCTTGATGAAGTGGCCCTCCTGGGACTGAGTTTCATAGGAGAACTAGAGCCTCTTAGGAAAACCAAGCCAGAAGCAGCAACTGCAAAGACTAGAGGGTTGGAGTGAGCAGGTGGCCAGAGGCTAGAGGGGGTCAGGCCTTGCAGAATTCAGTGAGCTGTGCAGGAAAGTATGATGAGACTCTTCTGGGAGGGACCAGATGAGGCAGCCTCCAGAGGCAGAGGCAGGCTCCAAAGGCAGACGGATGCTGGGAGCCCGGATTTTGGTTAAGAAAGATGTGGAGCCACTCATTGATGCATTAATGAAAGATAGAAAGAAAGAAAGAAAAGAAGAAAGAAAGAAAGAGGAAGGAAGGAAAGAAGGAAGAAGAAAGAAAAGATTGATTTAATTTTTATTTTATTTCTGAGACAGGGTCTCATTATACAGATCTTGGCTGACTGGTCTGGGATAGACAAGGTTGGCTTCAAACTCATAGAGATCTGCCTGCCTCTATTTAAAGTCAGGTTTATTTGAGTGCGTGTGTGTGATGGGGGATGGGAGGGAGAGAGGAAGGGGGAGGGGACAGGGAAAAAGGGAGGGAGAGAAAGAGAGACTGACAGAGAGACAGAGAGACAGAGAGAGGTGAGTTCCTTGAAGCTGGAGTTTTATTAGTTTTGGGTAGCCTTGTGTAGGCACTGAGAACCAAACTTGGGCCCTCTGGATGAGCAGCAGTTTTTGGTTTCAACTGCTGAACCATTTCTCAAGACCTCCAACGCCGATTTTACCAAAACAGTGATATTATCACATTTAAAATTTTAAATAATCACTCCAATTATTCATTCATCCATTCATTTCATTTCTATTTATTGGGGACCAGGCACTGCACTAAGTCACCAGGGGGTAGATATAGAGGGGTGTACAAATTACAGGAAAATCTACTAGCCCTATTCTCCAGGTAATCGCCTTGCTCAGACCATCCTGTAAAGATGGTTGTTATGCATGGGGCAGGCACACCTTATCCTCACTGAAGGCCAAAAACAAGCAAAACAAACTGAAAACCATTTCATATATCTGGTGGGAGAAGAGATGGGGAATGGAGGTTTGGGTTAGGTTAAGCTTTGGATGAGGCATCTCTGGAAAGTTCTTCTGAGATAGTGAGGCAAGTCTCTTGCATTGCACATGTGTGGAGACGAGCTAGTTCTCTAGGGAGTGGGTGCGGTTCATGCAAAGGCCCTGACAACAGCCCATTATCCCCAGAATTTGCAGATGTCAATATAAAGTGCGGTTCTCACCACAAAGGGAATAAGAGGGAGTTTATCCTGAGCCAAATGTGAGTGGCTGTAGCCTGGTAACACAGATACAGGTCCCCTGAAAACCATGTGCCAACAGGTAAGTAGTGATGTTTCCATTAGGGTTTCCATTACTGTGAACAGACACCACGACCAAGGCAACTTTTATAAAGGCATTTAATTGGGGCTGGCTTACAGGCCATTGACATCAAGCAGGAAGCCTGATGGCTCTCAGGCAGATAGGGCGCTAGAGGAGCTCCATCTATTCCAAAGGGAATCAGGAGAAGGCTGTCTCATGGGGCAGCTAGGAGGAGGGTCTTAAAAGCCCATCCCCACAGTGACACACTTCCTCCAACAGGCCACACATCCTAATAGTGCCATCCCCTGAGGGCCAAACATATTCAAACCACTACAAGTAACATGAAGTTATGGTCAGAGAACAGAAGGAAGCCATGAATCAAAGTATTTAACAAACTTTTGATAGGGAGCACAAATTACAAAGCAGAGAAGTCTTGGCTGTACATCTCAGATGCTCTTTAGCATAGACCGAAGACTTCACTCAGGGTTAGTACAAGCTTGTGGCTTGCTAAGTTGATATAGTCCAAAGGTTTTCCCTAATACCTGAAATAATGTTGGTTAGATACAAATGGGAAGCATTAAATGGGCCTGATGGCTTGAATGAGAAATGTCCCCCTTGGGCTCCCATAGTTGAACAGTTGGTTCCCAGTTGGAGGCGCTGTTTGGGGAGGTCGTGGAACCTTTGGGAGGACCGGTTGCACTGGGGGAAGTAGATCACTATGGGGATGGGCTTTGAGAGTCCATAGTCTTGCCCCACTTCCAGCTCACTTTCTCTGCTTCCTGCTTGCATTTAAAGATGTGATTTCTCAGCTTCCTGCCTCTGTTGCCATGCTTCCTGCCACACTCCCCTATCATGATAGATTCTGACTCCTCTGGAACCGTAAAACCAAATAATCTTCCCTCTGTTAGTTCACTTGGCCATAGGGTGGTGGTGGTGGTGGTGGTGGTGGTGGTGGTGGTGGTGGTGGTGGTGGTGTGTGTGTGTGTGTGTGTATGTGTGTGTGTGTGTGTGTTTATGTGTGTGTTTTGATCACGTAAGAGCAAAGTAACACATGCAATGGTTTATTAAGGAAGGCTAAGCCCCAAGTGGTTTTGGCTCCAGTTCTGCACATTTAGGAAGCTCAAATCAGACAATCAACCTTGTAGCTTCTTTAACACAGGTGTAGCTCTTTTCTGGGAACTTCCATTCATGGTGGGGAGGGCATTGTGGCTGGAACAGAATCTGAGGGCCAGGTAGCAGGGAATGAGAGAGGTGTGTAGCTTCTTGGAAGCTTCACTTTTCTCTGAAATAGGGCTCACACAGGGGTTACATAATCTGACCTTTAGCTCATGAGCCTCCTCTTACTATGTTGAGAAGACACAGAAGGAATGCAGTAGGGCTATAAACATACAGCGTTATCCGGGGGAGAGATCCTACCTGGAGTTTAGTCCAGGGAGATCTTCAAGGAGAGGTGTCTGAGACATTCAAGTGGAGACACTGGGAGAGGGTATGGAGTGGGAACTGTAGGATGTTGGGGTTACTTGGAGCTCAGACTGGAATGTTAAGTTAGGAAATCTTCAGTGAATACATGTGCTAGTCATCCTACCACCACTGTAACAAAACATCTGAGCCAGTGAACGTATAAAGAGAAAAGGTTTACTTTGGCTCATGGTTTTGGAGGGTCCAGTCCATGGTTAAGCAGATCCTCCACTTTCAGGCTTTAACGAGACAGGAGTGTGTGGTGAAGTTCAGTTCATCACCAGAAAGCAAAAGAGAGCCTGAGGATATGTGGGCTTAGATTTTTCAAACCCTACTTTAATAAGGTTCTCAAACACTTTGAGCCCCCTTCTAGCCCACGATCCAAAGGTAGAGGAGAAAAGATGGTTCCAATCTCCAATTGTCAGGATACAGGCAGTCCAGTTCAAAAGTGTCAGGACACCAACAGTCCAGTTCAAAAATGTCACCAAACATGAATCAGCAACATTGCACTGTCCAGCAGAAACCATCAGGTCTCCGCCAGATAGGCAGGAGTCAGTGGGAGCAACTAGGACCAGCCAGAATGCTAGGAGTTCTCTGCCATGCCTTTCTCAATGAAGTAAGGATCAGCTTAGATGTAAGCCCAACAAAGACTTGCACATCTGGCTATGCAAGCATCTGGTCACTGTCTGTTGAGTCCTGCTTATACTCTCTCCAAACATCATGTGTCCTCTCTGGGTCTTGCCTCAGCAAAACATCATGTGGATCTGTATCACATGACACAACCAGAAATTTCCACTTCACAGAGGCACTAGTGTTCCACAATCCCCTTGAAGTATATACATCCAGTGACCCAAGGACCTGGCACTAGGCTCGTCCTCCACAAGATTCCACCACCTAGGGCAAGGGCAGTAGCTTAGTTGGTAGAGAGCTCTCCTAGCACACAGGAAGTTCAGTTCCTTAGTGTTGAATAAACCAGGTGTGTTGAATCTCACTTGTAATGTCAGCATGCCAAGGCAGAAGCAGGAAGATCAGAGGTTAAAGGTCAGCCAAGTCCCCACAGTTTGAGGCCAAACTACATCATAGTATTTAGGACCCAGGGGTGGGTGTCATCATCTCAGAAGAGGATGCAGAGAAGACACAGAAATACTGGTTCTTTGCTTCCCGGGAGGGTTCACCTTACCATTGCTTCACGGCAGGTGGAGTGAACAGTACCCCGTTGACTTTGGGTTGGGCTATGTGGAGGTCACCCTTCCTCTTGTGTCAACCACAGTTAGAACAATCTAAACTTGCCTGGCTCATGGTTTCACAGGTTTTATACGGTTGGCAGGCTCTGTTGCTTTGGATAAGGGGTGAAGTGAACATTGTACCAGCTCAACCAAGAAGCAGACAAAGAGATAGGGCTAGGGACAATTCCCTCCCCCAGCTCCCACACCTGCCCATAAGAAACCCCTTGTGATCTACTTCCTTGAATTGGGCCCTGTCCCTCTAGAGTGAGGTCAAGTTCTGAACCCTCGCAGAGAATTAACCCTTTGCTTACATCCAAGTCCTATGATCCAGTCATCACTCCAGAGCCCCGTCAGTCAGGCCCTTAATACACAACTCTTTGGCAGGGAGCATTTTATATGTAAACCATGACACTGGCCATGTGACTTAACCTGAGCAGTAATGCTAACAGATTTTGTGCCTGTGTGGGTTGAGCAATCTCATGCTTCTGCTAGAGCATCCTCATGGGAGGTGGGCCTTCTTCCAGGGACCAGATACAGGCACGAGCAGTGCGCCAGCTGTCTTACAAATCCCCAGTCTGAGGCAGCTGCAATGCAGAACAAGAAAGAGGCCTTTAGTCAGGTGCTGTGCTCAAGCCTGTAATCCCTGCATTTGGGAAGCTGATGCAGGGGGATTCATAGCCAGCTGGGGCTAAGCAGTGAGTCTGTCTCAAAAACAAAACAAAACAAAAATGGCAGGAAGATAGCAGACGGAAAGAAAAGGAAAAATGCCTCTTTCTCGTTGTTGTTCATGGTGGACCACTAACCCTGCCCCTCAGTAACCCAGACAAGGTGGGGAATTGGGTCTCGCCTTCAGCAGGTCAGTGGTCCTCAGGAGTGGTTCATGCTTACCAGGCCTGGCACCTTCTCATCTGCTCCTAAATCTTTCTACAGTAAAGTATTGTCCCTGCTGCTTTCCTAAGGAGGAAGGCCAGGTTTAGAGAGATGGTGAGTGAGTCTGAGTGGGAAGTGTTGCCCTTCTTGGGGATGCCAGGCAGTGAAGGAGGGCAAACACTGCCATCTGGAAATGTGTGAGACAGAGACGTGTGTGTGTGTGTGTGTGTGTGTGTGTGTGTGTGTTCTAACCACATGGCTTGTGGTCACCACACCAGGTGTACCTGTTATCTGTGCGCATTTAAAGCGCATGCGCACATGTGGTGTGGGCACCATGCTTGTGGAGAGAACACCCATCTGTGAAAGGGACTCAGTTCTGTCCGAGAGGAAAGTCAACATGATACCAGGCATCTGCATTCCCAATATTTCCCAGTCTGATTTCCTGTTCTCCCCCAGTACCCTGTTTGTACAAGAATTATTGATGGCAACCCTAGAAGAGGATTTAGTGTCAAATAAGGCAAAAAAAAAAAAAAAAAGTTACCTTACAACAATTAGATTCCGATTGCTTGGAGCCTTGGTCCAATTAACGCCTTAAACAACTACAGCCTCTCTCAGAATGGCCTGAGGCACCTCACCCCCAAACTTGCCTCAGGTAGGACAAAGGGCGTCATAAAATAACAGGTCTCCTTCTTATCTATGCAAATACTAACCCCACACAAATGGCTCTCTGGATAAAACAGGGTGAGACTTCTCTGTTATCAAAGGGCCCCATTGGCTCTTCACTCTTTCTGCCCTGACTCCCTCTGAGAACTTGACAGCTGTGTTTCTCTCTCCCACAGTGTACACTCTTTATTAAAACCTTTATATGCATTCTGGTCTGGTAAATAATTTACCCCCAATCTTTGGGCAGGGTCTTTCCGGGGTTCCAGCCTGACAGAGCAGGCCCCATTTGCTCCAGTAGAGACAGCTGGAGTCATGCAAGTGACTGGGGACCTGGCACTCAGGAGTGCATACTCTCCTTTCTTGGTGCAGAGTAAAGAGACTCCTAGGAAGGGAGTAGTAACTCCCGTTGAGGTGTCTGCCTGGAAACACCAGCCCCAAAGGCCCCCTTGATCCCCCTCGTTCCCTATGCACGAAGTGCTGGCTACTAATAGCGATCCAAATTGAGCAGTGAACACCATGGGTCTTTTGTGCAAAGAGGTGAAAGTTCACATCTGTCCACACTATCGCCTGTCTTTGGGGCTTTGTTTTCCCATCTAGGGAAAAAGTTGATGGACTGGATGGTAGTGAAAAGTGTGTGTGTGTGTGTGTGTGTGTGTGTGTGTGTGTGTGTGTGTTCTGTAACGTCCCTATGCCGGGATGGGGAGGTGCCTAGGTGTGAGCACAGAGGTTTAGAAAGGTGAACTCAGCATGACTTTAGTGTCTGCAACTTTGGTTTGCTTGAGATTGTTTCCCTTTCAGTCGGAATACAGGGAAATGTTTGAAATTTCCTCTACGGGTAAGGCAGAATGGAAGGTGGTAAACAAATACGGGTGAATTACATCAGGCGAGCAGCAAGCAGCTAGTGGGACTAGAAAGGGCTGCACCTGTGAGGGCAGAAAAGACAGGCTCTTCTTTCAACTCCGCTTCCCCAGAGGCTGCGACAATTGGGGTAAACCCGAGGGTCAAACTCGCAGGCAGACAAAGAGAACATCTGCATTTGAAATGGGTTCCCACCCGGGGCTCAACTGCGAGGCTCACTGCGAGATCTGCCTGCTGAGTAGCTCCTCCAGGAGAGAAAAGCTTCTCCGAAAGCCCAGTTGTGTAGCCTCAATCCCCAGATCCAGGAGAGGCCCCCAATGAAACCCCTTGGAAAAACCAGCAGACGGGAGAACAAGACCCCCAACCCCCACTCCCAGCGCAGACTTGTCTATTTTGCTCAAGGTCACTTCCAAACGGGACTGGAATAAACCCTCCTTGTTTGCTTCTCTCCCGGCCTTAAGCCCCGGGTCCCCTTGGGTGTCGTCCAGGACGCCAGGCGTGGCTGCTGACAATGGCGTTCAGACGACAGATGGCGGGCGGGAGGGCGGGGGCGCAGGGCAGGTGCGCCGGGAGCGGCGGAGCGCGGGACGCCCGGCTGCCAGGGTGAAAAGATCTCCAGCCGTGGGGGGCCGCTGAGTCTGGGAACAATGAGACAATTCTCCACTGCGACCGAACGCACCCCCCCCTGGGGGGTGGTACTCGGCCACGCGCCAGCGGAGGAGAGCGGATTACTGGTGCGGTGTTGGTCCCCCGCAGCGCCCTGTGTGTCCCTGTCCCCCTCCCGGAGCTCTGGGCTCCTGGGCACATTCATGCATATGCTCAGCACACTCCGAGGGCCAAGAGGAGGGCACAGACAGGGCAGACTCCTGCAGAAGCCTGTGTCGTTTTGTTTTTATGGCGCTGAGGACTGCACCCCGCTCCCCCGCCCACGACCTCGCAACCATTTGGCTTTGGGCGAAATGTTCAGCCGGCATCTTAAGCCGTCAGAGACTGGATGTCTCGGACAGGGCAGAAACTGAGAGCCCTGAATTAGACTGAGGAGGGTTACGCTCCGCCATGGCTCTGCCATTTGAGGGAGGGGAAGAATGTATGCTAGATTGATTGGCTTCTTTATTAAGCTTACCCCTCTGCTCTGTGCTGTATCTTAAATCCCAAACGGACACGGGAGGTAGCAGAAGGTCCTCTGACCATCTCTTGAGACTGGGACTTCCACAGAGCTAGGTGTTAGCATTTCCTCTAGGCTCTGCCCAGCAGTACCAAGCGACAGCCAGGTACGAGCCTGGCTCACAGATAAATGGACTCTCCATCTCCTCTCTCTCTCTCTGTCTTCCTCCTTCCCTCCTTCCATCTTTCTCCTGACCTGATACCCGGAGGCCTCTTCCCTCTTTCTCCTCTCTCCTTTTGTCCTTCTCTGTCCCCTTTCTTTCTCTTCCTTCCCCAGAACCCTTCCCACGTCCCAAACAAACTTCCTTTTATACTACATATGATATCTGGTGTGTGTGTGTGTGAGAGAGAAAGAGAGAGAGAGAGAGAGAGAGAGAGAGAGAGACCTCAGCATGGGCCTGCTAAGGCATCCTTCCTCCTGTCACATCATACTACATTTTATAGAACATATCAATCACTAGGAAGGCCTTTTGACGAGTCAATTGTCACGAATGGAGTCCTCTGGAGACACTGAACCATGGGTCAGGTCCTTTGCAGCTGCCATAGTCAGGGCAGAGACTGCCCCTTTCACCACAGCCATTCCTTAGGGGGTGCTCCTGTGCTCAGGCCTGGGCCTCAGTGAGTTTAGAGAGTAAGAGGGTGTCTGGGGTGGGGGAATGTTAGTGACAGGAAGCTTCTAAAAGAGGCAGATGACAAATGAAACTATGGGGCGTGGTGGGGGGTGTGCCTGCAGGTATTTATATGGAGTAAGAATACTGAACTAGAAAAGCGATTTTCCAACTGTACAGCTCATCAGATGAGTTGGAAGAGAAAATAGTCATTGCTATGCTGTTCAGTAGCAAAGATAACCTGGAGCGACCATCAAGTTACCCTGAAATCACAGCACCAAACCAATGACACAGACCAAAATGATGTTCATCGTAGGAAGGTGGAGCTGGGTTACCAACATGGGAATAAGAGCTGCAGAAGAGGGCCCATGGGGGGAGCCCGCTGGGACCCGCCGCATCCTTTTGATGCCCGGATTCGCAAGGGAGTTACCAAAATAGGAAGTATGGTTGGTACCGAGTGGCTACCGCTTTCAACCAGAATCAAATCATCAAGGGCTTGGTCCATTCATTTAGTCATAACCTTAATAATCTAATCACATCTGGAAAATAGCATCACAGATGCATCCACAGGTGTGTTTCACCATCCTCCTGGGCATTTCTTAACACACTCGAGGTGCTAATCAGTATGAACGATCACAGGGGCCGAAAGTATTCAGGTCAGCTCTGGGTTGGTTGGGTTTGGTTAGATTGACTGAAGGATATGGGATGGGGGTCGTTCTATTTTACGCGTGCCATGGTTTGGATCTTGAGTGTCCTGTTTGTCTGTTTGTTTGCTTGTTCGTTTGTCGGTTTTCAAGACAGGGTTTCTTTGTATAGCTCTGGCTGTCCAGGGACCTCCTTTGTAGATCATGCTGGCCTTGAATTCAAAGAGATCTGCCTGCCTCTGTTTCCCGACCCCAACCAATGCTGGGATGAAAGGTGTAGAGATGATATCTTGTTCTGAATGGAAGTGTCACCTGTCAATAAAAGGCTGATTGGCCAGGGAGCTGAGGCAGGATTAGAAGAAGGCGGGTCATCCGGCAGAGGGGGGGGGGGCTGTTTCTGGGATTGAGTTAGGGGGAAAGATTTGCCCCCAACACAGAAGAAGATGGTCCATGAAACGGAGGACCAGGTAACCAGCCCCATGGCAGAACTTAGAATAGAATAAGAGGACAATTAAGTTATAATCCAGTCAGGGAACGATTCAAGGCTTTTGGCCTAAGCATTTATTCATATATAAGAATTCGCAGAGTCGTTATTTTGGGGAACAAAGAGACCAGGTTAGAAAACCCCACAAGATGACAGATGGCTTCAACAACAAAAGGCATGTGCCACAACTGCCTGGCAGGTTGAATGTTCTTTAAAGCCCCCCCCCCCCAACCCCCACGTTAAAGCATTGTTCCCCATCTTATTTTATAGTTGGGAGGTGACAGAACTTTCTAGAAGTGGAGCCTATTGGAAGATCAGTTAATGGATCAATCTCTAGAAGGGGATATTGAAAGCCTGAGACTTCTGTATATCTTTCATTGCTTCTTGGGTATCATGAGGGAAAAAGATATCTTCTCTCATATGCTTCTCTTGCAGTCAACTATGCCCACCAAATACCCAAAGGCTTTAGGATGCAGTGACCTCAAACTGGAACTTCTAAAACCATGAGCCAAAATAAACTTTTCCTTCTTATAATTTGTTTGTCTCAGGTATTTTGTCATAGTGACAGACTAGAACAAGTTGCCTCCAGGGATGTGGGGAACACTGGAAGAGGGTGGCAAAGAAATCACAACAAACCATTGGCAGAAGTGTTTGGTCCAAAGGAAACTCCAGTTCTCCAAGCTCCAGAAGGCAGTTCCAATACCCTGAAATGGGCTCAACCTGGACTATAGGAGGATTTCTGGTGATTAGATAAAAATCATCATTCCTCAGGAACATGAGAACCTGTTTTCCTCCTTCCAGAGGGAATCATTTCCCTTACCTGTGGCAGAAGGGACAAATGGCTACCTGTGATGCCTATTAGTAAACCAGAGTGCATGTGGCCTCCAGGCTCCCTCAGTATCACAAGCACCTATTACACATTTCAAAGTCTGTGCTAGCATCCTGGCCCTTCTCACCTCCTCCCCTATTCAAAACCCCTTTAGCTCACAGGCTTCTGTCCCCACAGCTATTCATGTGCCCTGAAGCCAGTGAGATCCGGAATGTATTCTCCATCCTCAGAAAGGCCATAGAAAAGCCAGGGGTGGGGTGTGGGAAAATGAGCAGATTATAACTGTGCACAGATATGCTCATTTGTTAACCTCTGTGACTTGAATATCAAACTTCACTATTTAATGTAAACACACACACACACACACACACACACACACACACACACACACACACAAAACCTGAAACAAAACATTAGCAAATGTGCTGGTTAGTTTTGGTAACTTGAATAACCTGGGAAGAGAGTCTCAATTAGGTTAGTCTGTGGGCTTGTCTATGAGGGCCTTGCCTTAAGTGAATTGATGTGGGATTATCTAGTCCACTGTGGGCAGCACCAATCCCTAGGCAGATGGCTCTGAACTGTATAAGGGTAGACAATCCAGCTGATCCAACATGTAAGTGAACACAGATGCCCTCACTGCTCTCTGCTCTTGACTGTGGATGTTGTATGACCAGCTGCTTTAAGTTCCTGTCATTTTTTTTTTTACCCCCACACTGATCAACTGTAACTTGAGTTGTGAGCCAAATAGAGCCTTTCACTTTTTGTCAGAGTATTTTCTCACAGCAACAGAAATAGGACTCAAACAGCAAACAGTAGAATCATCCTCCTTTTTGTTTACATGTTTCTTATGTAAATTCACTTAGAATTTGTTTTCTTTTCTTTAAGTGTTCTTAAGTAGAAAAAGCTAAAACTATATATACAATAGAGAATGAAATGGAAAGCCAGGTGTGGATGGCACAGGCATTTAATCCTAGAACTTGGGAGACAGAAGCAAGCAGATCTCTGTGAGTTCAATGACAGCCTGATCTACACAGGGATTTCCAGGAGAGTCAGAGCTATGTAATGAGGCCCTATCTCAAAAAACAACAAACAAACAAACAAACAACACCGAACAAGAAATAAATAGCTTGATGTTGAAAATCACTGAATTTAATATATATAACATGCATACACATAAATAATATATAATGTTATTAATAATATATATAAATTAATTATAAATTATATTATATTATTAATAATATATAAATAATATATAATAATATATGATATATATTATTTATGTGTATGCATGTTATATATATATTATATATATAATATATATAGTTATTTTATGTGTATGCATGTTTTGCCTGCAAGCATGTGTGTATATAATGTGTGATCCTGGTTCTCATGAAGGCCAGAAGGGTCTGCAGGAGCCACAGACTCAACATCTATAACTCACTACACACTTATAACTGACACTTATAAGAGAGTAATTAAGTTACTAAACGCAACAAGCAAATAGATCTGAGCAAAACATTTTTTTGTAAATTAACTTTTTTGAGGATTTTATACATGGGTACTCTACTTATTCCTATCTGTCCTTCTTGTCTTTCCAACTTCTCCCACCTCTCCTTAATTTCTCCAATGACCCCTTTTACCACGGTTATGTCACATACATGGTATACACAGCGCAGTAAGTCCATTTATTGTTGCTTGTAGGCTAGTGCTGACTGCTAGCAACAGGATAATCTATTTGGGGGTGGTTATCACTGAAGAAAACTGATCCTGTCTCTTTTAATATCCATTATTTTGCTGCAGCTTTTTATCTAGGAGTGGGGTTTGATGAAATGTCCCCTACCCATGGTGGGACATCAGTTGGTGCTCTCACATGGGTCTCGTTCATTCAGCCATGTTGTTGAGATTCACAGATGTAGCTTCCCGGTCTTACATGGGAAACACTGTCTCCCGTAGACGTTTCAGTCCTCTGGTTCTTGAGATATTTCTCTCCTCTCTTCCACCATGTTCCCTGAGCCTTAGGGTTAGAATTTTCAATCTAGCAAACTCTAGAATCTATCAAAAATATTTTGAATCAACTAGACCCTTTTTGGGAATCAATTTCTGGAACTTTTTAACATATTTTATTACATGACTGGTCATAGGAGATCGTGTGATCAGATTAAAAGATTTCTGTGGTTTGATGTACTCTTAAAAGGTCATGGTTAGGGATTGGGGATTTAGCTCAGTGGTAGAGCGCTTGCCTAGCAAGCGGAAGGCCCTGGGTTTGGTCCCCAGCTCCGAAAAGAAGAAGGAGGAGGAGGAGGAGGAGGAGGAGGAGGAGGAGGAGGAGGAGGAGGAGGAGGAAGAGGAAGAGGAGGAGGAGGAAGAAGAAGAAGAAGAAGAAGAAGAAGAAGAAGAAGAAGAAGAAGAAGAAGAAGAAGAAGAAGAAGAGTGGGTTAATATGGATTGATTATCAAAGCAAGTGAAGCCTTTGGTTCTCTCTCTCTCCTTTCTCTCTTCCACATATGTGCCAATGAAAAATGTCTTATTTATTAATATTGATTGATTGATTGATTGTGTGTGTGTGCATGTGTGCTAGTGTGCGGTTGCACTAGGCTGTGTAGGTGCACACTGAGGTCAGAGGTCAACATGACATGTCTTCCTCAATCTCTTACCAGCTTGTTTTATTTTTAAATAAATGAATCCCATTTTATTAAAGTATGAATGATTTTTAAAAAAATCTAGTGCCTAGAGAGATGGCTCAGGAGTTAAGAGCATTGGCTGTTTTTCTGGAGGACCTGGGCTCAATTTCCCAGCATCCACAAGGTGACTCACAACTGTCAGTAACTCCAGTTCCAGGGTGTCTGACACCCTCTCCAGCACAGCTAACTGTACTTAAAAAGTGAATCTATATCCTATGCCTCTCCCTCAGTGAGCAGATGGACCTGCTGTCTTCGAGGTTCTGAGACTTGGCTGGCTGGCAAAGTTAGGGCAACAGGACTGTCTGTCTACACCTGTCCAGAGCTGGGGTGCAGTCACGTGCTGCTGCATCTTGCTTTTATGTGGGTGCTGGGGATCTGAACTCGGGTCTTCCTGCTTGCAGAGTAAGCACAACCTACTGACCATCTCCCCAGTCTCCCATGTGCCAATGTGAAGAAGTAGCACAAGGCCCTCATGGAACCAAACGATTTCTGGTATGTGTTCTTGGATTTCCCAGCCTCTAGAACCAAAAACAAAGCTTTTTTGTGCGTGATAAATGACCAGGTTTTGGGTATTTTGTTATAGCATACCAAAACGGGCTTAAACAGATACTACAAACCTTGTTAAAATGTAATAACTACTATAAATAATAATAGAATAATAAAATAAAAATAACAAAAATAGAAGGAAAACTACTTAAAAACTTGAAAAGACTATTTGCCAATAGGAAAAAATTATTCTAAAATGTGAGACATTAAAATAAATTTAAGGGGAGGGAGAGCTGAACCTTCAGAGAGGCAGACACGCCTGGGAAACCAGAAGAGACTGCACTCTGTGCACATCCAGACGCCAGAGGAAAACACCGAACGTCATCTGGAACCCTGGTGCACGGAGGCTCCCGGAAAGAGCGGCGCAGATCTTCCCGGTTGCTGCCGCCGCGGAGAGGACTTAGGCAGTACCCCACGAGCAAACTTGAGCCTTGGAACCACAGGTAGGACCAACTTTTCCCCTGCAAGAAACCTGCCTGGTAAACTCAAGACACAGGCCCACAGGAACAGCTGAGGACCTGTAGAGAGGAAAAACTACACGCCCGAAAGCAGAACACTCTGTCCCCATAACTGGCTGAAAGAAAACAGGAAAACAGGTCTACAGCACTCCTGACACACAGGCTTATAGGACAGTCTAGCCACGGTCAGAAATAGCAGAACAAAGTAACACTAGAGATAATCTGATGGCGAGAGGCAAGCGCAGGAACCCAAGCAACAGAAACCAAGACTACATGGCATCATCGGAGCCCAATTCTCCCACCAAAGCAAACACGGAATATCCAAACACACCAGAAAAGCAAGATCTAGTTTCAAAATCATATTTGATCATGATGCTGGAGGACTTCAAGAAAGACATAAAGAACTCCCTTAGAGAACAAGTAGAAGCCTACAGAGAGGAATCGCAAAAATGCCTGAAAGAATTCCAGGAAAACACAATCAAACAGTTGAAGGAATTAAAAATGGAAATAGAAGCAATCAAGAAAGAACACATGGAAACAACCCTGAACATAGAAAATCAAAAGAAAAGACAAGGAGCTGTAGATACAAGCTTCACCAACAGAATACAGGAGATGGAAGAGAGAATCTCAGGAGCAGAAGATTCCATAGAAATCATCGGCTCAACTGTCAAAGATAATGTAAAGCAGTAAAAGCTAATGGTCCAAAACATACAGGAAATCCAGGACTCAATGAGAAGATCAAACCTAAGGATAATAGGGATAGAAGAGAGTGAAGACTCCCAGCTCAAAGGACCAGTAAATATCTTCAACAAAATCATAGAAGAAAACTTCCCTAACCTAAAAAAAGAGATACCCATATGCATACAAGAAGCCTACAGAACTCCAAATAGATTGGACCTGAAAAGAAACACCTCCCGTCACATAATAGTCAAAACACCAAACGCACAAAATAAAGAAAGAATATTAAAAGCAGTAAGGGAAAAAGGTCAAGTAACATATAAAGGCAGACCTATCAGAATCACACCAGACTTTTCGCCAGAAACTATGAAGGCCAGAAGATCCTGGACAGATGTCATACAGACCCTAAGAGAACACAAATGCCAGCCCAGGTTACTGTATCCTGCAAAACTCTCAATTAACATAGATGGAGAAACCAAGATATTCCATGACAAAACCAAATTTACACAATATCTTTCTACAAATCCAGCACTACAAAGGATAATAAAGGGTAAAGCCCAACATAAGGAGGCAAGCTATACCCTAGAAGAAGCAAGAAACTAATCATCTTGGCAACAAAACAAAGAGAAGAAAAGCACACAAACATAACCTCACATCCAAATATGAATATAACAGGAAGCAATAATCACTATTCCTTAATATCTCTCAACATCAATGGCCTCAACTCCCCAATAAAATGACATAGATTAACAAACTGGATACGCAATGAGGACCCTGCATTCTGCTGCCTACAGGAAACACACCTCAGAGACAAAGACAGACACTACCACAGAGTGAAAGGCTGGAAAACAACTTTCCAAGCAAATGGTCAGAAGAAGCAAGCTGGAGTAGCCATTCTAATATCAAATAAAATCAATTTTCAATTAAAAGTCATCAAAAAAGATAAGGAAGGACACTTCATATTCATCAAAGGAAAAATCCACCAAGATGAACTCTCAATCCTCATCTTCGGTTGGTTTATATACAAGTGTGCAATTTCTAGGCTTGAAAGTAAAATGATGCTATCTGGTGCTGGATAGAGGAGCCTTATTTTTTATTATGGCAGCTTGCTATTTTTGTAACATGGTGATTTGGTTGAACACAATAAAGTACAGTAGTAACTGAAAAAAAATAAATTTAAATTCAATTAAAATTAGTCAACTATTAGGATTCCTGTTGTCACCACAGCTATCTGACTTCATATTGGGGGCCCTCTTTTTTGTTTGTTTGTTTATTGCTTTGTCTTTCTTTTGTCTCAGGATGTAATGGGCTTTGAACTTGCTATGCGTTTGAGGACAACCATGAATCCTAACCTTCCTCTTTTCCCTTCTACGTGCTGAGGCCGCAGGCGTGTGCCGCCATGCTAGATTGGACGGTACAGCTAATGCAATAACACTGCTTGTGTTATAGTTCACCCAGAATAGCCAGAAGACTCTAGGGCTGCTGGCATGAAGAACATAGTTTGGAGCCAGGTGTGGTGGCAGCCAGGTGTGGTGGCAGCCAGGTGTGGTGGCAGCCAGGTGTGGTGGCGCAAGCCTTTCATCCCAGCATGTAAGAGACAGATGCAGGTAGATCTCTGTGAGTTCAAGGCCAGCCTCGTCTACAAAGTGAGTCCCAGGACAGACAGGGCTACACAGAAAAACCCTGTCTCAAAAAAAAAAAAAAAAAACCAAACCAAACCAACAAACGACAAAAAAAAACCCAAACGAAACATAGGACGCTGCTTTGATAGATAATACGGTTACCTAAATATTCCTCCTTATTTTGGCAATAAGCACCTAGAAATGAAAGCAGGGAAACATTTTCTTTATAAAGCTAGCAAACTTACACAGTGCCTAGAATAAATATAGCACAAAGAAATGTTCTCTTTGTAGAGAACTATGAAATCCTTTTTAAAGAAATAATTTTTGGGGGGGATACAATATCATAGACAACAATTTGTTTCTAAACTCATATGTACACGTGATGGATTATATGTAGGAATATTTAATAAATTAAAACAGTGGCAATGATTCTAAGGAATAATAAATAACCCCCAAATTTAGACTACATCTAAAATAAAAATAGGTTAGGTGTGGGGGTGCACACCTTTAATCCTAGCATTAGGGAGACAGAAGCAAATAGATCTCCAGGACTTCAAGAACAGCCTGGTGTATGCAGACTGTAGAGAGTTCTAGAACATTTATGTCTATTAAGTACCTGTCTAAAAAGAAAAGAGAAGCCTAGGTGAAGAATAACAGGAGTCTGTCTTCAACAGATACCAAAGCAATACCAGTTCACCCAAATCAAGTCGCTATGATACTGACAGAGGCAGAAACAGAAAATTGTAAACAGATTAGATAATCTGTAAATAGATTTCAGATCCTGTGAGCGCTCATTATGATTAAATAGGCTTATCATTAATCCAGTGGCATATGGGATACGTTATTGATAGCACAGGCCATGTTCCAGGAAATCTGATACAGGGCCTATACTATCAGGTGGTTGTGAGCTAGATGGGGATTGGACCTGGGTCCTTCGGAAGATCACCCAGTGCTCTTAATTTCTGAGCTATCTCTTAACCCCGAAGATAGACATATTTACTATAAAAAAGCACGAAGAGTTTGAATGGCTAAATACACTTCAAATAACAGATTATACCAGTATATGCGTAAAAATCTAAAATATTATCATGTGTTTACCAAAGAGTTAATGTTACAATATACAAATATGCTAAATTAATAATGATTGCTCAATAGTGGGCACGGTGATCCAGGCCTGTAGTCCTAGCACTTGGGAGGGACAGGAGGAACATTAAGGGGTCAAGGTCTGGGTCTAGAGCACTGGCTATTTTCCCAAAGGACCTGGATTCCCAGTACCTACCAGGTGGCTCACAACAGTCTGTAATCCAGTTTCAGGGGATTCAACATCCTCTTCTGGCCTCTCCGAGAAACAGGTGTGCAAGTGATATGCAGGCGTATATGCATGACAGAATACATATAAACATATAATAAAAATTTTTAAATTTAAATTAAAAAAAATGACTTCAAGGACATTCTCAACTACATAGCAAATTGGACGTCAGCCTGAGCACGGGACTGTGCCCTCAATGAGTGAATAAATGAATGAATGAATGAATGAATGAATATATAAATATACAAATAAATAAGGAGGGGGAGGAGGAGGAAGAGAAGAAGGAGAAAGAGCCAGAGGAGGAGAAAGAAAAGGAGGAGAAAGAGGAAGAAGAGGAGGAAGAAGAAGGGGAGGAGGAGGAAGAGGAGGAGCCCTAAGCCAAAAGCCTGACAAACTGAGTTTGATTCCCAGAACCAAGAAAGACCTGGCTCTGATTTCCTCTGCCCTCCACACTGGTGGCTCAGCCCACGCCCTCACCCACTGGTCATGAACAGGCACATGCGCAAAAGCAAATGACCGCTAAACAACAAGGGATAGTAGCGGACTTAGAAGGGCTTCTCAGAAGTATTTTGGAATGAATATAGCAAAAATCGGGATAGCAGGTTCAGAAACCGATACCATTTTTGTGGGGGAAACAGTACTAGAGCCTATATATGTATGTATGCATGTATGTATGTATATATGTATGTATGCAATGATTTAAAAAGGGAGTAAGTCCGTCGCCGTTTCTCAAGTAATCAGGAGCAGAAATGATCCTATGCGTGTGGTCTGTTCCAACCTGTATCCAGATGGATAACAAAGCAGCTTATTGCAGCCATTTATCAACACACGCTCAACTCCACTTCTACCCAGCAGCCTTTGCAGGTATCTGAGGGTTCCTTGCCCCGGTCTTTCTACATTCCTGGAAATGTTAGTCAGATGGGCTCCTCCTCCTCCTCCTCCTCCTCCTCCTCCTCCTCCTCCTCCTCCTCCTCCTCCTGACTCCAATGTAAGAAAGAAAACATAGAAACTAGCAGAACGATAAACAGATAAACAAACCCCCCATTTTCACCATAAATAGAAAAGGAATTATACATGAAATAAGTAGAAAGGGGAGAAAATTTAACGGGCTGGTGAGATGGCTCAGTTGATTAAGGGGCTTTCTGTCAAGCCGGACAGCCTGCCTTTGATGTCTGGGACCTACAAGGAAGAAGGAGAGATTCAACTACTGCACGTTGTCATCTGACTTCCACAAGTAGATGTACACATCCATCCACCCACAATAAGTAAATATAATTTAAAAAATGTTTTCAATTCTCCTTGGTCTGATATGAAAGCTCCTTCACCCTTTGTGATTCTAAGGACCAAGAGATGTTTGCAAAGGGAGTAGCTGTTTCGCCGTCTTCTTCAAGGTTGTTTGATGCTCTGTAAGGTGCCACCTGACAACAGCAGCACCAAATCAAATACCAATTTAGTCTAAACCTTATTTCTCCATCTGGTCTACCAGCTCCAGGGAAGGTGTGGTCCCTCCTGCCAGTCGATGATGCTGTGTTCCTTAAACTACTACTCCAGGCTGGCTCCTCTGGACTGGAAAATGACTCTGCTCCCTTCCTTTCCTCACTTAGAAGAATGATCTCATGTGTGGAGGAGCTAAAGTAGATGTTGAAAAGACAGCTCTGGGTAGGCAAAGGTCCTTGGAAGGGAAAAGGGCTCATCAGGAGGCCATTTAAAGCATCCTGTCTCATTTCTCAAGGTTGGGAAGGATGGTAAGAATAGAACTGGAGGAAGCCTAGCTTCCAAGAGGAAGAGTGGTGGCAGGTAATTATAAAGTGATGTTTATCTGTGATTCCCTCAGGAAGTGTGCAAATTACATAGTATAGGTCCCATCCCGAGTTCCTCCTGAGAAAAACAATAGAAGCATTTGACACCTGGACACACCTGGACTCCCCCTTCGTAGGCTTTGTCTGGGGGTCTCCTTCAGTAGACCTCAGCTGTCTACTGAGAGGTTGAAGTTAGTCACCTATCCCTCCTTCCCTGACCCTCTCTGGCGAAGGCTGCTGTTCATCGGTCCCACTCTGCCTTCTCTGCGGCTCCAGAGCAATGAAATGGCAAGAAAGTCAACCCAGATGAGGTCATGGAAAGCAGATGCTGGGCCCATGCTCGTGCTCGCTGTTCACACAAGGCAGCTTTTCATTTCTTTGGAAAATCCCACCTCAGGGCCGCCATGGAGAAATGGTCGCCCCCAGGACTCCTGTTTACTTAGCGCCGGCCTGGGAGGCCTGGGCTGGCTGACACAAGCACCACCCTTTTTAAAGCCACACTGACCTCAAGTTGGCAGAGTACAGAAATAAGAGTTTGTGCGAGGGGCTCCTACAAGGGAAGCCTGTGGAATTTTCCTGCAGCCATTTTGACTGCACTGGGAGCAGCTGTTTGGCTTACAGATGTTTTGATGTGGAGACATTGTGACTCAACCCAAACCCAACTGTAAACTTCAACCTTTACCAAAAAAAAATGTAAGAGCATAGATAACTTTATCCCCCTTTTGAGCCTCACCCTTAATGATCTTTAGGTTTAAATAATATCCCGTAATAATATGCCACAATTTCTTCGTTCATCCATTGACAGGCACCCAGGCTATCACGAGTAGTGTCACAATAAATGTAAATATTCAGAAACCTCTAAAGTAAGGATCTGACTTGGACCATCCCAGTTATGGCATAGTTGGATTATGTAGTCTGTCTGTCTGTCTGTCTGTCTGTCTGTCTGTCTGTCTCCCTTTCCATCCCTCCCTCCCCCCCTCCCTCCCTATTCCTCTCTTCTTTCTTCCTTTCTTTCTTTCTTTCTTTCTTTCTTTCTTTCTTTCTTTCTTTCTTTCTTTCTTTCTTTCTGAGGAACCCTATACTGATCCCCATAGTGAATGGATTAATTCACTTTTCTTTGTTTTTGTTTTTGTTTTGTTTTGTTTTTTTTTTGGTTCTTTTTTTCTGAGCTGGGGACCGAACCCAGGGCCTTGCGCTTCCTAGGCAAGCGCTCTACCAACCCCAACCCCGTTAATTCACTTTTCAACCAGCAGCTTCTTCTTTAAGTGTTCTTTTTAAAAAATTATTTATTTTATGTATGTGAGTCCACTGTCACTGTCTTCAGACACACCAGAAGAGGGCATCCGATCCTACTCCAGATGGTCGTGAACCACCATGTGGTTGCTGGGAATTGAACTCCTGATCCTTGGAAGAGCAGTCAGTGCTCCTAACCGCTGAGCCATCTCTCCAGCCCATATACAAGCTTCTTAGTCTCATCAGCACCCCACACCTTTGATAGCAGCCATTCTGACATTGGCAGTCTTGGTTTGCTTTTCCCCGATAATTAAATACACAGGTTTTCCCATGTGTTTATTGGCTATTTTTGTTTCCTTTGGTAAGTGTTCAGTTCATTCTTACACATGTCGCTTGGGTTACTTGTTCTTTTGCTGTTCAAGTTTAGTTCTTTTATTTTACCTACTTATTAATATTCCAAATAGTAAGCCCCTGGAGGATGGGTAGCTGGCGAAGATTATGTAGCTCAAACTGTCCTTGAGCTTTTGACCTAGTTTACCGGGGCTTTGGGTCCTCAGTCTTCAGGCCTCGGCTTCCTGAAGTGCCAGCGTTACAGACACGCATCACCACACCTAGCTCTGTTTTTTTTTTTTTTTTTAATCTAAGCAGCTCGTGGCTAAAGCTTCCTTAAGAATGGCTTTTGCTTAACCCACCGCTTCTGATAGGCTGTAATTCTGTTTTCATTCAATCTACAGATCTTCACGTTTTTCCTCTCTTCCACAAGGTACATCGCCCATTGTTCGGTCCCCACACGCGTGGCTGGTTTCTGTTGCTCGGATTTCTAGTGACTTACAATGATCTAATAAGACGTAGTGTGTGAGTTCATCCTCCGTCCTGTTTAAGTCTTGCCTTAAAATAGCAGCGGCTTTGGAGAGAATTCCATGGGCTGCTGAGGAGAATGTGCAGTTGTTGAAGAGAAGACCGACATGTTCTGTAGAGTTCATTGAGTACATTTGGTCTGTAGGATGATGGCTTACTGTCACTCTGAAGTGTCTCTGTTGATTCTGGGGGGGAGGGTTCCGGTGCTCTATGGATTGATGTCAGTGCGGTACTGAAGTCACTCGTTATTATCCAGTATTGGGACATAGTTGTCCCTATATATCCCATAGTGTTTGTTTTGTACACTCGGTGTGCAGCTTATAGGCTGTTGTTATATTTATTAGTATGTGGTGACCTTCTTGTCTCTTCTGACTGGTTTTGGCTTACTTTCTTCAGCTTTGTCATATCTGAGCACAGCTGTCCCTTCCTGCTTCTTGGCTACACTTTCTCGGAATAGTAATGCCCATCCTTTGACTTTCAGTCTGTGTGTATCTTTGCCAGAGAATGAGGTGGACATTTTGCAGAGAACAAACACCTTAGTATCTTTTTAATTTAAGCACCAAGTCTCTGTCTGTTACATAGAGAAGTAAGACCATTGCATTCAGGGATATAATTGAAAGGTAGGACACATTTTGGTCGGTTAGTTCCTTTGTTCCTTTGCTTTGTGTTTTGTTTTGCTTTGCTTTGCTTTGTTTTGTTTGAGACAAGGTTTCTCTGTGTAGCCCTGGCTGTCCCTGAACTCATTCTGTAGACCAGGCTAGCCTCAAACTCAGAGATCTTCCTGCCTCCCCCTCCCGAGTGCTGATTAAAGGTGTGTGTGTGTGTGTGTGTGTGTGTGTGTGTGTGTGTGTGTGTGTGTGCGTGCTGTCATTTAGTTTAATGTTTAATGCTTTCCTAATTTTCATTGGCTTGGCTACTCTTTCAGTGAAATTGATTACTTCCTTTGCTCTTGTGCTTCTGTTTATCTTCCTCTTCTGGGAGTAGGATTCCTTTAAGTGTCTTCCTCAGGGCTGGCTTAATGATCAAGACACCTTTACTGCAGGCTTGTCTTAGAAGGCCTTTATTTCTAACTTGATCTGGAAGGATAGTGTTGATAAAGCTAGTAAACGAGACCGACAGTTATGCTCTTTCAGAGCTTGAGAGACAATCTGTAATTTCTCGGCCGTCAGGTTTTCTGCTGAGAAACCTGATGCTGTTCTGCTGGGTCTGTCTTTGCATGCGAGTTGGCACTTCTCCCTTGAATCTTTGTGTATTCTCTCTGTTTTCACCACAGTGTGGCATAGGGAGGTGCTTTTCTGATCATGTCACTTTGGGGTTCTACATACTTTCTGTACCTAATGCCAATGATCTATATTGGATATTAATATATGTCATGTTAATACGTCAGTGTTCACATATTAACTGCAAGTTTTTGCTTTGACATAACAAAGTGCAGTTGTACTTCGTGAGAACAAACTTGGTCTCGGCAGCCGATCAAAATGTGAAATCCTTTCTCACTATTGTAACCGACATAAAAATGAATTCCTGGCCATAGACAGGCCTACCCATAGGTGCGATTATGATAATAATAATTTCTCATAGTCTCATATAATTACCTCATAACCTTAAAATAATCCAAATTTCATAGGTAACTATCAACATAATTTACATTAAATGGGAAGAAGAGCACACACACACACACACACACACACACACACACACACACAGAGATACACATGCACATACATACTGTGATGGTTTGTATATGCTCAGCCCAGAGAGTGGCACTATTAGAAGGTGTGTCCTTGTTGGAGTAGTGTGTCACTGTGGGTGTGGGCTTTAAGACCCTCCTAACTCCCTGGAAGTCAGTATTCTGCTAGCAGCCTTCATATGAAGATGTAGAACTCTCAGCTCCTCCCATACCACGCCTGCCTAGATGATACCATGCTCCCACCCTGATGATAATGGACAGAACCTCTGAAACTGTAAGCCAGCCCTAATGAAATGTTGTCCTTATAAGAGTTGCCTTGGTCATAGTGTCTTTTCACAGCAGTAAAAGCCTAAGACACATACATACAGATATACACATACACACACACATACATGCACACACACACACAAATGTACACACACAAACAGATATAGACACACATGTGCATACACATGTAAACACACATGTGTGCACACATGCATGCACACACACAATACACACATATGTACACAGACAGTTACAGAAACATGCATATACACACATGTACACACATATGTACACACATAGACAGTTACAGAAACATGCATATACACACATGTACACACACACACACACACACACACACACACACACACAGAGGGTGCTATTGTTCTGTTCTTCACGGGCAGCCACAACTGGACATGAGGTTCTGAAAGAGTTCTGTAAGCAGAAGGTATCTTTTGCTTCTTCCTCCTCCTTCTCATGCAGTGTTCTCAAACAGCAGTAGTTCCTGACCTGGAGAGCTGACTCAACCTTTGTCCTGGGTCAACTAATGTCAGTAACTCTTACTTTTTTCTGTTTGTTCTTTCACTGTGCACAAAACATAGTGCTCCTTGCAACCGCTGGGTAGCAAGGCCCCAACTTCCCCTTGGTTGTTAAATCCAGCCATCCTGCCTACAGAGCAAGCCTTATCCATATTGTGCTTGCTATCCCAGTGGCACAAAGATTCACAAATGGCCAGATGGCAGTCTGATGCCTCATTCTGATGAAATTGGGATAGTCCCTTTTCTGGGGACAAAGGCCTCCAAACCAACACAAGTTAAATTGGTGTGGAAAACAGAAGCTCTGTGTAGGTTATTCAGAGTGAGACTAAGAGAAACCAGTCCTCCATTCCCAGACCCAGGCTGAGGGTTATGGGATTCCTGGCTACAGATACATTATATCACATCACATCACATCACATCACATCATATCATATCATATCATTTGCTGAGTCAAAGCCTGTGCTACATCTTGTAGTGCACAGCCTGCATTCTGGGTATTGGCTCCCTTTTGGAACCATAGCAGAGTCCCCAGCAGGCCTTTCCATAGCTCATCAGCTGGATGCTTCAGATTGACAGAATGTGTGGTAGACCAGTGAATCCTATTCTCAGTGTCACTGCCGAATTTCCTTAGCTGCAGAAGGAGTTCCCCAGAAGATGGAACAGAAAGGCCGGAGGGAGGGGTGGTTGCCAAGAGGCTGTACTCCACTTCTGACAAGAAAATGTCTACCTCCTTGGCCTCACCTAAAGATCTATTCCTTCCCCTTCCTATAGGCCAACTTTTCCAGCCCTGGCTACTTTCCCCTGTACTACTTAACATCAATACAGACAGACAGACATAAAGACAGACATACAGATGGATGGATGACACACACGCACGCGCACGTACACACACACATGCTCCCACTGCCTCCCTCTGCTGACTCATCTTCTTTTAAAGTCCCTTCCCAGCTTGCTCTGCTCCCCTCCTCTAAGCCAGCATATGCAGGGCTCTGCCTATACAGACCAGCCAATGTTTCTCCTCTCTCTTCCAAGCTTCTGCAGTCCTGACCTGTCCTTTCCTCTTGGGACCATATTGAGCTGAGATACCTCCTGGGGAGCCTACACATCTGGTCGCATCAACCCCCAGCCCACGCATGGCTCAACAGACAAAGGCATTTACACTTGCTGAATGCACCTGATGATCTGAGTTCTGTCCCTAGAACCCATGTAAAGGTGGAAGGACAGAACTGACACCACAAAGCTGTCCCTTGATCTCCACATGTGAGTCATAGCATGCTGCTGCACCTCCCTCCCACAGCATACACATAAAATGCTAACAACAACAGCAACAGCAACAACAACAGCAACAACAACAGCAGCAACAGCAACAGCAACAGCAACAACAACAGCAACAGCAACAACAACAGCAGCAACAGCAACAGCAACAGCAACAGCAACAACAACAGCAACAGCAACAGCAACAGCAACAACAACAGCCGCAACAGCAACAGCAACAGCAACAGCAACAACAACAGCAACAGCAACAACAACAGCAACAGCAACAGCAACAACAACAGCAACAACAACAGCAACAACAGCAACAACAGCAACAACAACAGCAACAGCAACAGCAACAACAGCAACAATAACAGCAACAGCAACAGCAACAACAGCAACAACAACAGCAACAGCAACAACAACAACAGCAACAACAACAGCAACAGCAACAACAACAGCAACAGCAACAGCAACAGCAGCAACAGCAACAACAACAACAACAGCAACAGCAACAGCAGCAACAGCAACAACAACAGCAACAACAACAACAGCAACAGCAACAGCAACAGCAGCAACAATAACAGCAACAGCAACAGCAACAACAACAACAGCAACAACAACAGCAACAACAACAACAGCAACAACAACAGCAACAGCAACAACAACAACAGCAACAGCAACAACAACAACAGCAACAGCAACAGCAACAATAGATGAAAATCCCTTTTGATCTGTGACACAGTTGGCTATGTGCTAACTCTGTGTGTGTGTGTGTGTGTGTGTGTGTGTGTGTGTGTGTGTTGCCACATCTGTCTCTGTTGGATATGAAATCTGCTTGTAGGTCTGGGAGTTTGCCTCCATAAAGGTTGCCATGTGTCCACTAATTTAAAAGTAAGGGCTATCGGGGTTGGGGATTTAGCTCAGTGATAGAGCGCTTACCTAGGAAGCGCAAGGCCCTGGGTTCGGTCCCCAGCTCCGAAAAAAAGAACCAAAAAAAAAAAAAGTAAGGGCTATCAACACATCAGGTCTAGAGAAATATCTGGTCCTTAGTAGGGTGATGAATGACAGATTGTAGCCACGATGAGGCCATCAGTTCAGCACCCGTGGACCTTTAGAGCACAAGCCAGGCAACTGGGCTTGTAGGGAAGACCAAAGTTCATCAAAGTGGTGTAGATGAGGTGAGCTGGGGCTCCATGGGATGAGTACATCCTGATGTGAGGCGAGTGAAGATGTTGCCTTACCCTCATGGGCGCTGTCTTAGGCTTTTAGTGTTATGAAGAGACAACATAACCATGCAACGTTTGTAAAGGAGTTAGTATTGTGAATTTTAACTGGGGCTGGCTTACAGTTTTGGAGGTTTAGTCCATTATCATCATGGCAGCGAGAAGCATAGCATCATGCAGGCAGATCCGATGCTGGAGGAGCTGAGAATTCTACATCTTAATCCGAAGGCAGCAGGAGATTGTGTTCTACACTGGGCGTAGCTTGAACATATGAGAACTCAAAGCCCACTCCCATGGTGACACACTTCCTAAACAAGGCCATGCATACTCCAACAAGGCCACACCTCCTAATAGTGCCATCCACTATGGGCCAAGCATCCATGTACATGAGTCTATAGGGGTGAAACCTATTCAAACCACCACAGACAGTCTTCCATACCCTTCATTGAACTGGATACTGGCCTTGGCTACCAGGCTCTTGCTGAAGAAACACACTTACCCCAAGGACTGCCCAAAGGGAAGAGTATCAGCAGGGACCATTAACAGAGAAGGAAACCACATGACAAAGAGGGGGGGACTTGAAAGAAACTATGGCAATTTTAAAAGTAAGAAAAACAAAGGAGTGTTCTCAGTTCCAGTTTCAGTCCACTGAAGCTGCGTGACTGGAAGGGAGGGATAGAGGGAAGAAGAGGGGCAGAGCCACCTGGAGGGACTTTAACGCAAACCATCAACAGAGGATGGACAGATGGTGGATGGCTAGGTAGGCGGTAAGTAGGCACGTGGGTGATATACAGATGCTTATTAGACAAGTGATAGGTTTATAGAGAGCATTTAAGAAGATGCTTTGTCTAGCCCGAGTTGTTTGCCTCATCTGTTGAGGGCTGAAGGCTGGGAATGTGCCGATCAGCTCCCGCATGGAGTTTTGGGGAACATCTCTTGTCTACACAGCCATCCCGCCACGGCAAAACCTCCTCCACTCTCTCCTCCTTTCCCTCCCAAATCCCATCTTAGCCCACTCTGGTGCAGGTACTGGTGTATGCAGCTGCTTCCTGCCAGTGGAAACATCCCCTCTTGGGACAAAGATCAAGGCTCACAAGAACCAGGACATAAAGAAACTTAGGAGAACCACAGGTTCTAATCCCAAGGTTACATGAGCAGAAGAAGCTGCTGGAGAGGGAAGATCCTTCACGAGGCAGGGCTGCCTTGAAAGCTGTGTGGAAAGCTCTGGGCATGCAGCCTTCATCGTCATGCTGCGGTGAGCTTTTCGCCAATGCATATGAATCATCCATATTCCCATAAGAAACCCCTCACCCACACTTCTCCAAGCAACCCCAATACACTCTTAATGGTTCAGTAAGTTAGACTAAGGGTGAAATGGTTTCTTTGATCTGTCATGGTGCAAATAGATGTTTGTTCATATTTCCCCAGGACAAGTCAAATAACACGTGTCATAACTGGTCGCAGAGTGAAGTTGAATGGCGTCACCCAAGGTCACTCAGGCAGCTCATAGGGAGAGCTCCCATCTTGGGCTTACAAATCCTGCTTTAAGGTTTAGCTTGCTCTTCTACCGCCTATAGAGACCAGGTCTTAGTTTTCCCCGTTGTAAATGAGAGGCTGGCCTGCATCCCCCCGGTTATTTTCCAGAGACCTGGTCAGCTCTGTGTGATGCTCTGAGGCACTTTGATAAATGAGACTGGGAGCTGAAGATGGACATAGGACATGTAGAGAAGCCCAGAGGCTATGCATGCTAACCTGAAGCTGGCTGCTCACCCCGATGGGTCCCATGACCTTGTCCTGTAGGCATTTCTTAGGAGAGGAAGCTGTGGGTTTCTAGAAGCAAATTGGAGCAATATAGGATAGGATAAGAAGAATGCCATCCAGGAATAGGAAAGATAGTGAATTCTCTCTGACTTGAGAGCTATGATCACATCCCTGCCTACACTGGGCATCATCAGCCACTTCAGCTGGACCACAAAGGCTGGCATTAACCAAACAAAGCCTTCTGGACACAGTCACACCAAGCCATCTTCAGTGCTGAGCAAGCAGCTATCTCTTCATCCCGGTCTCTCTGAGCCCTTCCAAACTTTTCTCAAGAGCTCCTGGCCATTGACATTCAGGATGTTTCATAGTGACAGGTTGGCCTGCCTGGCTCTCAGAATCAGAAAAAACGGAGGCAGTTAGAGTGCACAGGATAAGCCCTGCTGGGTCTCCTCTCTCTGGGCAAGAGCGCTTGTCTAGCATTCATGAAGGCTGGGGTTTGATACCCGGCACTAGATAAACCCAATGTGGTAATAGAGGTTTATGACCCAGGCACTTGGAATGCAGAGGCAAGAAGATCAGAAATTCAAGGTTCCCTTTGGGTACATAGCAACTTGGAGGCCATCCTGGGATACACTAGATGCTCTCAGAAAGAGGCGGGAGGGGCCAGGTACAGCACCACACACCTACTTCCAACTACCTGGGAGACTGAGGCCGGAGAATTGACTGAGGACTGTGATGCAAGCCTGGGCAGCATTTCCAGACCTTTTTCTCAAAACAAACAAAACGAGGCAGTTAAAAACAAGTGGCAAATTATCCATCTTTGGTGAAGGAGGAAACAGTCCCCCAGTGACTGAGAGCGGAGTCAGGACTTAGACACTCACGGAGACAGTAAGCCCAGCCCTTGCCGGTTGCCGAATTGGGGCTTTGGGGCCCAGCTGGCACAGCCACAGGCCACTGCAGGAGGTCTGGATAGAGTGTGCCCTGAGTCATCCCAGGCATCCAAGGCCAGGGGAGTCATGCCTGGGAATGATGAACACCTTGGTTAAGAGCAATGTCAGTCCTCTGTCTGGAAGGTGAGTCAGGGCCCCCAGAAAGAGGCCTTCGAATTCCTGGAGTTGGCTTTGTCTTACTGTGTTTGCTTCCCAAGGTAACCTCGGTGCAACAACAGCTTTCCAGTTCACAGTTCTACAGTGAAAACGTCTGGCCTGTGCCTTAGTCCCCAGGCACTGCACAGCTTGAAAGCCAAACTCCCGTGGGATTTAAAGGGTCCTAAGCCTTCTAAGTCTCTCTTCTGTCCAGACCACAGGCATCTCTCCAGCATTTATGGAGTCACTACTATGTATCAGGCCCTGTGTCCTAGCCCACAGCAATTCCAAAGACACATCATCCCCGCCCCACCTCCCTGCCTCCCACTCTTCTGCTTTCTATAGTCTAGGGCTGGAAGACTTTAAACAGCAAGGCAAGCCAGACTTTGTTTTCTGTGGCAGGGTCTCACTAGGCAGCTCTAGCTGACCTGGGTCTTATTAAGTAGACCAGTATAATAGCGAACTTACAGAGAGGAACCTGCCTCTGTCTCCCAAGAGCTGGGATCAAAGACATGGGCCACTCTTGCAATTTGCTACAAACTATGAGTTAGTTGAGGGTTGGGAGAGCAACAACAGAGGGGAATAGAAGGAAACAAGGACAGAGGATGCCCTTGTGTGCCCGACTTTGCTTTGAGACTAAGTCTTAGGCAAGGGGGTTGCAGCCTTCCTGGCAGGAGTAAAGAGATTCTAAAAATAGCCACTGGTGCCCCTCCTTTCAGCTGTCAGACTATTGAAGCAAGACACCTCAAAGAAGGAAAATGTCTCCAGGAATCCCATGTTGTGGGAAGGAAAAGGCTGATGCCTGGCACCATCCCAGGAAAGAACCCACCTCACAGAAAGAAACTTCTTCACTCAGTTCAGACAACTTCCCAGACTACTTTTCTGGATAGACCAGAGTCAGGACAATGATGGGTCAGGGATGGGTGTGACCCCTTGTTGTCTGATGAAACCCAAAGCTTGTGTCAGGACCTCCAGTGGCCAATTGGAGGATCCCTTGGCCTCTTTTGTGTTTCTCTTTCTGCTGTGGCCACATTAAAGAAGTCTCTTTTCTCTCTCTTTCATTATTACATGTTTCTTTCATTGATGTATTGGGGGCAGGTGGCCAAGCCTAGTTTGCTAGGGTTTTGGGGCCCAGGATGTGACTCTAACATCTCTGGTAACACCCTTTCAAGTGGTGGGGCTCAGTTTGTGGAGCGTTTGGGTTCCAGTGTCCCAACTATCAGCCAGACTATGTGTTGGGAGGCTGAGGACCAGGACATTCTGATCAGGATTGATGGCCAGGGGTTGCCTCACTTCATCCTGCTATCACAATGGATGTGTGCCTCTGTTTCCTAGTGTAAATGGGTCCAAAGGTGCTGAGTACCTCTACTAAGTCCTAGGTGGGAGTGTCTGTCAGTAAGTTATATGGATGGAGAGAGCTATTTGCTCTTTCAATGGACTGTCCAGGCCTAGATCAGGCCCTGATCCTGCTAAGACATCCGGCCCAGAAGCAGACTTTTCTCTATAGTCTCACATTAGGCAGGGGAGCACAAAACCCCTAAGGACATAGTCAATAGGCCACAGATGCTTAGGGCTTTGTAGAAAGATAAACTTGAACTTTCACTCTGAACCTGCCACTAACTGTGTGGTCTATGACAAATTGATTAACGACTCTGAAACTCATTCGCACATCTGTCATAACAGCACGATTGTTAGCAAGCTACACTTAGTTGTTTGAGGGATTAGACAGTGTTTGAAAAATGATTAGCACAGCAGAAGACATGTTCAAACCACCCTAGAGAGAAGGCCTTCTTCACTTCCCAATGAAGAGGGCCCATCTGCCATCAGGGTTGATCAGTCGGCCTTTGTTGCTAGGAAGTCCTATCTTGTGTATACGCTGAATGGAGCCCATTGCCCTTTCTCAGACGTAAGTGGAGCCTGGCAGGAGGGAGTGAGGGGCCAAGAGCTGAATCACCATCAGGGCTGCCCACGTGCTTCCCTGTAAGAGCCCCCAGAAGATATAGGACCGTGGTCTTTTTGAGTAACAGAAAAGCTGCTTGGATTAAAGCAATACAGAGCCCCATGCTTTACCTTCGTAGACACTGAACCTTCTCAGATCCAGAATAGGGGAGACCATGCCTGGAGGGTGCAAGGGCAGGGTTAGGAATATTGCAATAGGTGTGTGAGGGTCTCCAAAACCAGCTTCCTCAGACCCTTGCTGTGTGGGGAAACAACTTAGTTTTTCTGTCTTTCAGGTCTGCTATCTGTAAAACCATGGGAAGTCCCCCTGCCCCCACCACTGAGCACACACGCACAGGCATACACACACACACACACACACACACACACACACACACCCCAGATACTTAGAACATGACCTGGTCCATAATGTAACAGTCCTGACAGGAGTGAAGATGTTTTACTGGATCAATAGACCCCAATAATAGAATTCCCCAGAACTCTCATGTTGGGGAAAGAAGAGGGCTATTACCAGCCGAAGGGGAACTTGTTTCCTGAAAGAGATTTCACATAGCTCAGACCCTTTGCAAGGAGATGGTGAAAGGCTGGACCTTACCTTCACTGAGACTGTATTGGGTCCCTGGGAAGATGGCCTGTCAGGGAAGGGTATGGTGGTGATGGTGGTGGTGCAGCCTAACGTTTAATCACCAACTCTCATTGTTCTTCTTTCCAATGTGATCACAATGAGTATGTCTCCTCTCTCTGCTTTTCACTGGTCTTCGTTTAATTGACCTGCTGAGGACTGGTAGCTGAGCCTAGCATGTTAGTGCTGGAAGGATCCAGGCTCTGTCCCTAACACCCATGGTGACATGAAGACTGTGTTTTAGCCACTTGGTACAGGGTCTGACCGTCATGGACCCCCATGATCATGATGGCAGCTAGAGAGCCTACAGGACACAGACATACAGATACCCTTGTGCACTTCTTCAGCACATTCCTGCCCGAATCTGACAGTGGCAACCTACAGGGACATCTTGAAGACAGACCAGGTCACACAGTGCCACCTTGGCTCCCTAAGTCAGGGCAGCAGCCAAGGAAATGAATTGCTCTGCAATTTCTAATGGACAGGAATTTTAGGTGACATCTGGAGAGAGTGATGGGACTGGGTTAAAGGGCATAAATCGTGTGTGTGTGTGTGTGTGTGTGTGTGTGTGTGTGTGTGTGAGAGAGAGAGAGAGAGAGAGAGAGAGAGAGAGAGAGAGAGAGAGACTGACATGCCACAGCAAATAAGCAGAAGTCAGCGAACAACTTTTGGGAGTTGATTCTTGTCATCACCTTGTTTTAGATCGGTGTCTCTTGTTTCTGCCTCTGTAGTATATAAGTATATACTCTAGGCTAGCTGATCAATGAGTAAACTTTCAGGTAATTCCCCTGTCTTCCTCCCGTCTCACTGTAAGAACGCAAGAACTACAGCTTTGTAGGACTGTATCTGTTTTCTAATGTGGGTTTCAGTGATCTGAACTCAGGTCATCAGGTTTGAACACTTTTACGCACTGAGCCATCTCCATCCCACCTTAAGCCTCGTTCCAGGTAGCCAGCCATATTTAAATTTTCTACTGGCTGCCCCAGTGAGGGTGTGTTACCCCCAAAACCTGACCCTAGCACTGAGCATCCCAGGTATTTGAGATGTTTAAAGATGGGGCTGAGTTCTCTGCTGGTTATGCTCAGAGGCCAGAGGCAGGGGTGTGGAATGCAGTGGGAACAGGAAGAGGGACCAAGCTGGCAGGAAGGTCGGGGAAGCACCTGAGGCCTTCCAAGATAGAATCTTGGACAGGCGGCTTACCCTGGTCTGATCATTACACCTTGTAAACATGTATCAAAGTGTTGTTCTGAACTCCGTCAATACAGGCAGTTATGAGCCATTGAGAAAACAAATAAGTGGGCTGGAGAGATGGCTCAGTGGTTAAGAGCACTGACTGCTCTTCCAGAGGTCCTGAGTTCAATTCCCAGCAACCACATGGTGACTCACGACCATCTGTAATGGGGGTCTGACACACTCCTCTGGTGTGTCTGAAGACAGATACAGTGCACTCATATACATAAAATTAATAAATTTAAAAAACCCAAATATTCTGAGAGACACAGCCAGAATACAGCAAATACATAGGCGAATGCCAGCAGCAAACCACTGAACTGAGAACGGGACCCCCGTTGAAGGAATCATAGAAAGGACTGAAAGAGCTTGAAGGGGCTTGAGACCCTATATGAACAACAATGCCAACCAACCAGAGCTTCCAGGGACTAAGCCACTATCAAAGACTATACATGGACTGACCCTGGGCTCCAACCTCATAGGTAGCAATGAATAGCCTAGTAAGAGCACCAGTGGAAGGGGAAGCCCTTTGTCCTGCCAAGACTGAACCCTCAGTGAACTCGATTGTTGGGGGGAGGGCAGTAATGGGAGAAGGATGGGGAGGGGAACACCGGTAGAGAAAGGGAGGGGAAGGGGTTAGGGGGATGTTGGCCTGGAAACTGGGAAAGGGAATAAAAATCGAAATGTAAATAAGAAATACCCAAGTTAATAAAGATGAAAAAAAAAAGAAAAAAACCCAAATAAACAAAAGATGATGTCCTCTCTCCCCAAGGCTCAAGGATCATCACAGGAGGCAGAAAGATTGTAAGAACCAGAGGCTATGGATGTCTAAAACAAAATGGTGTTTTGGGCCCCAACAGGGCAGTTCCCTGTAAGAACTAAGTTTTATGTCAACCTCCAAAAGACCTGGCAAGATCAAGCCAGACAAAAGGAAGTCCTGCCCCTAGCTAGGGAGCCCTTGGCAATTGGTGGCTCTTAGAGGGAGAGCTAATTTTCTTTAAGGTTGTGACCCACCGATAGGCCAGTCACACCCAGGGGTAGCATTTGGGCAGTATAAACAGGATTCGGTGGGTTTTAAAAGAAGAGGACATGAAGTTGGGTGGGCAGGATGATGATGTTGGATCTGGGAAGAGACGGCCGAGGGGGAGTGAATATGCTTTTAAGATGGTATGAAATTCTCAAAGAACCAATAAGATCATTATTATTTGAAAAATGTTGTTCTGAAGATGGGCATAGGAGCTGCAAAAAAATGACTGGAGGGTTCAGGAACAGCCAAACTGCCCCACTTTGTGAAATAAAGACCACATCTGTCCAGCCTACACTAAAGCATTCTTGCTGAGTGTCACGAGAATGGGAGGAATCAATCCCGTGTGCTTAATCACAGAAGACTTGGTGGCAAACGGGAGTCAGGGGAAGAAGAGCCCCACTTGCCTGGTGGTTCACACGGAGGAGATGAGGTGAAAGCTTGGGCGGGGCCTCGAGGAGCTTTCTCTACAACACCTCCAGAAATCTGCTGACTACTTCGAAGAGGTAATCAGTGTTCGGCCATTATTTTTCTTTCCAGTTCTGAGCTGCCTCTAACTCTGTGCTTCAAGCGCGGGGAGGTCAGGGAAGATTAAAGGAGTGGGAGGAGGGCCTGGGGACCAGAAGCTTTGGAAGAGAAGATGAACATCTGGAGAGGCAGGTGTGAGGTGGTCCAGCCCAGATGGTGGCAGGTGGCCTGGCTCGTAGAAAGCTGACAGTTGGGCAGGTGTCGGGTTGCTGTGAAAGGGATTTGTTCAGGTAAAAGCAAGATTGGTTTCCAGTGTTTCATCTCTGTCGGTAGCTGCCGTTCAAGCTGTGCCGCACAGGCAGTAGGAATCTCTTAAAGGCAGAGCTTGGGAAACAGCTAGAGACACAGAAAGGAGAGCAGGAAGAGGCAAGGCAGACCCCCATCTCTTCTCTGCAGTGCCCTAAGGGAGAATGGCTCCGAGAGCCACTTCTGAAACCCTCCCTTCGTTCCATCTGCTGACAGGAGGTGGCCTGAAGCTCTTTGTCTCTCACATTTTCCCTTATGAGTCTAACCTTTAACAGCTGAGCCATCTCTCCAGCCCTCTCTCTCCGTATCTCTCAGCCTCTCGGTTACATGTGACATCAGAGTACTACCCAGACTCCACAGGGGTTCTGTGAATATCGTCTCTCTGACACTTACTGTCCTGGATCTGAGATTTAGTTGGCCCCTGAGGTCTGCGGCTGATGCCTTCAGAGACAGATAAAAAGGAGCTCTGGGTGAGCTGCCGGGTGGATGGTTAGTGCGGGTGGTTAGTGTGGATGGTTAGGTGCTGCAGAGAAAAAAAGACGGCGGTTCCCAAGGGCCCATGTTGGGGGCAGAGTAGCATCCTTGCTCATGTGAAATTAACAAAGAAGCCCTTAGGACAGCTACTCTCCTAGACTGCTTTGCAGCAGTGCTAACAGTGAAAATGTTTGCTGTTTTTGTTTTTGTTTTGTTTTGTTTTGAAACAAAGTCTATCTAGCTTTTTAACCCTGGCTCACCTGGCCTTAAACTTGTAGAGATCTTTTTGTCTCTGCCTCCTGAGTACCATGCCCAAGAGCCCCCCCACCCAATATACACATGCTTTTGGGGACTAGGTAACAGGTAAGTACTCTTACCAACTGAGCTATAGCCTCAGGCTTCAGTAAAACATTCTCTCTCTCTCTCTCTCTCTCTCTCTCTCTCTCTCTCTCTCTCTCTCTAAAATGAATTTTTTAAATTTACATTTTAAATATTATCCCCTTTCCGGGTTTCCCCTCCAGAAACCAGCTATCCCATTCCCCCACCCTCCCTAACCCACCCACCATCAGTAAAACATTCTTAAGTGGTAATATTTGGGAAACTAATTGTTCAGTTAAGTCCAGCCACAAGGCTCTTCCTTTTAAATGTGTTTTGGAAGTCTGTGGTGTGGTTTGCTGTCCCTGGGTGCTGATTCTCTCCTTCAAAAGGGTCTCAATCTGAAGGATCCCTGTGGGATAGTCCTCTGGGGAAGGCTGAGGTAGGAGGGAGCCAAGAGCAGTCTGTTTTTCCCATTCTGCCCGCCCAGTCACTCGACTTCACAAGCCGGGCAGCCAGGGCCAGGAGAGCATCTGAGGCACCAAGACTTCACCAGGTAAGAGACACAGCTGGAGAAATGAGGAACGTGAGAAGGGCTGAGTGGGCTCCGAGCTTCAGAGTAACCAGAGAAAGGCTAAGTAAGGAAAGAGACACCTCAAAGGAACATCTACTGAAAGAGCGGAGCTTAATCCTGCCAAAATCACGAGGGAACTCTGGGTGACTTACATTGCTAATAGTGGCTTTGCCGAGATTCACAGATGGTTTTCTATTGACTTTTTTTTTTCTCACCAAGAGTGGGAGACCTTAAATGAAACCCCAGATCACTGATCTTGAGGGAGCGATCATGACTATTCACTTACAACCATTCCCCATAATGAAAAATGTAGAAGAACGTACAAGGGTCTCCCACGCAGAGGATCTCTCACACACGGGTATCCCACACAGACAGCCCCCCACACACAGGGTTCTCCTCCTCAGACGGTCTTCCACACACAGGGTCTCCCACACAGACGCCCCCCCCCCACACACACAGGGTTCTCCTCCTCAGATGGCCTCCACCACACAGGGTTCTCCTCCTCAGACGGTCTCCCCCACACAGGGTCTCCCACACACACAGCGTCTCCCACACAGACTATCTCCCACACTGACGGTCTTCCACACAGATGGCCTCCCCAGACAGGGTCTCTCACATGGAGGAAGCCCCACACAGAGGGTCTCCTCTATAAAGAGTCCACATAGTGTTCTGTGTAGCTCTTTTACATAGAGGGTCTTCTACATAGGGCGTATGAAGAGATATTAATGGAGTGGTGCCAGCCTGGGAAACATGAGGCTCTGAATCCATAAAACAAAGAAGGGGTGTGTGGGGGGAGGGAGGGGAAAGGGAGGGAGGAGAAAGGAGAACGAGAGGACTTTCCTGTCTTCAGACCTGGTTCATGCAGTGCTGGTGTTTGAACTCAGGGCTACGCATGCCACGCACACAAGCAGTCTACCCACTGAGCTACACCCAGCTTGTTCTTTCAAGTTTTGACAAACGTACACCAAGTGCAAAACATTTCTATCACCACAAAGAATTCTCTTATGCCCAGGTTGGTTTCACAGGGTGCGTGCTTATACAGGCCTGGTGCTTGCTTTAGGGCTGGCCTGTAGCCCTCAAACTCATCATCCTCCTGTGTATATGTGTGTGTGTGTGTGTGTGTGTGTGTGTGTATGTGTGAAGTGTGTGTGTGTATGCGTGTGTGTGTGTATAGTGTGTGTGTATGAGTAGTGTGTGTGCACTTTTTTTTTCAGAGCTGGGGACTGAACTCAGGGCCTTGCGCTTGCTAGGCAAGCGCCCTACCACTGAGCTAAATCCCCAACCCTGTGTGTGCACTTTTAATTGCTAAGTTGCAGCCCATCATATTGGACATGGCACAATCAATTCATGTATTCATTTGGTGATGGGCATTCGAGTTGTTAGTGGTGTTTGTCTACTGTAAATTAAACTTTTCATTTCTTTTTGTGTAGATACTTATGCAAGGTTCCTAAATTTTAGAATAAGTGTATTTTTAACTTGTCAAAAGCTGTCAGTTGTTTTTATTGTTTAACGTTTCTATCGACAGTATTTGAGGGTTCTGGTTGTCCCCAATTTTTGCCAGCACTTTGCACCATGAGTTAGCCATTCTGACTCTGTGTTTGTGAGTGTGTGTTTTTGAGGGTGGTCGTGTATGTGGGTGTGTTTTGTGAGTGTGTGGGTGTATGAGTGAGTGTATGTGTGAGTATGAGGGGGTATGTTCATGAGTGTGAGTGAATGTGTTTGTGAGTGTGTGTTTGTGAGTATATTGTGTGTTTGAATGAGTGTGTATATGTGTGTGAGTGTGTGTGAAAGTGAGTGTGTGTATGTGTGTGTGTGTGTGTGTGTGTGTGTGTTATGGCTTTACTTTTACTTTGCATTTCCGAGCGGCTAAAGATGTTGGGCATCATTTCATGAGGTTGGTGATTATTCGCATGTCTTCTTTGGAGGTGTTTTAAAGAAGGAAGGGTTGTCCCGGGTCTTCAGTTCAGGAGGGTTACAGACCATGATGGCCAAGCAAAGGGACGGTAGCAAGCACAGGGCGGAGAGCTCATATCTTGAGCCACAAACTGCAAATAGAGAGAGCCCACTCACTAGGAGCACTTGGGAACAGTGCATGGCTTTTGAAACGTCAAGGCCTGTCCCTCAGTGACACAATCCCTCCAGCAGAGCCAAACCTCTTTTTTTTTTTTTTTTTTGGTTCTTTTTTTCGGAGCTGGGGACCGAACCCAGGGCCTTGCGCTTCCTAGGTAAGCGCTCTACCACTGAGCTAAATCCCCAGCCCCAGAGCCAAACCTCTTAAGCCTCCTGAAACATGCTACCAACTGGGACCAAGTATTCAAATACCCGAGTCTTATGGGAGAAGTCTCATCCAAACAACTACGCTGTGTTTTACTCAGTCCTTGCACACAAATGAAGCCCTTTCTAGGGTCTCATTGAGTTCAATGGTGTTGGATGGCACCTCTCCTCTCTGGCTGCATTTCCACTTCCTCATAGCCTGTGTAAGCTCTGAGGATTGTGCCACAGGCAGAGTCCCAGTTGGTCTTGTGGGGTTTCACGCTGCTCTTTCATAGTTGGTTTTTAGTTACATCCTCAAGGAGACTCCCCTAGCCCCAGGCTCTGCCTGCTTACCCCAGCAAGGTCACAATGTTGTACCTGTGCTTTTTTCCTGTACTGTGACAGTGACCCTCTGCAGAGAGTCAGGGCGAGCCTGGGTATCTGCTCATTTTCCAGTTCTCCTGCATCACAGTTCTGCACCACATGTGCAGTATCCAGAAATGGTTTTCTCATCTTAATTTAATTCCCTCGCTATTGTCTAACAGGAGAACAAACCTAGCATCACTAATAGGGGAAGAAGGGCTTGATGACCAGGTTTAAAGATTTGTTTTTATTTCCTGTGCATGAATGTTTGCCCGTGTGTGTGTGTGTGTGTGTGTGTGTGTGTGTGTGTGTGTGTGTCCCACCATGTGCATGCAGTGCCAGTGGAGGCCACCGTGTGGGTCCTGGCAACAGAACCTGCAATGTTTGAGAGCAGCAAGTTCTCTCGACCATCCAGGCATCTCTCCAGCCCCATGGATAGCAGTGGCAACTTTCAACCTTTCTTTTTAACTTTTGAACTCCACAGCATATGATATGGCAACCAGAAAGGACACGGGGGAATCTGAGGTCTGCAGATCTGACAGTGGCAGTGGGGGCTTTGGATACTGGGGAAGCAATTCTAACAAGGAGCCTGATAGCTCTGTGGTGGGACCAGGGGGTTTGTGGGGTGCAAGCATGAATAGTGGGGGGAAGAAGAATTTGATAGCCTCAAAAAAAAGTCGTTTACTTGTATCTGTTAATTAATTTTGCTACTGAGATAGCTCACAGGTAGCCCTGGGACACACCACCACCCTAAGTTAGATTCTTTTTTGTTTAGAAGTAGAAAACCTAGTATACAGCAAACAAAGGTTTCTTCGGAGACGCGAATCTCAACCTTGATTAGAATCAACAGTTTAAAATTCTGACATATAATCTGCAAATGAATTAAAAAATGTCTGTGGTGTGACTCCACATGTCTATATTTAAAGGAAAATTCTCAAAGGAACTATCGTCTTTAAAAAAAGTTTTAAACATTTTTTAAAAATTTCATTAGTATGGGCATTGTGTCTGCATGTATGTATGTGACCATGTGTGTGTAGTACCTGTGGAGGCCAGAAGAGGGCGCTGGATCGCCCTGGAACTGGAATTTCAGACAATTACAGTCACGATTACACTTGTAAGTTTCCATGTGGGTGCTGGGCATTGAACCCCAATCTCTGGAAGAGCAGGCAGTGCTCTTAACCACTGAGCCATCTCCCCAGCCCCCATGTTTGTATTTTTTCTGGGTCATGCCTGTGTGCTCCTGACGCTGGGGACACTGAGGTTGTCTAGCAGTTGTGCTGGCAGCACAGAACTTTCTCCCTGGGCATCTCTAGCAGAGGCTCCATGTCTTTCTTCCCTTCTGTGATCTCAGAAGGGAACCCAGGAGATGAGACAAGGAGGAAGGCAAGCACAGTGGGTAAGAGTGAATGCACCTGCCACCATAGCCAGGGCCCCATTGCCTCTGGCCCTTCCCTTGATCCTGAACTCCCTTCTACCACAAACACATCTGAAGCTAGAGACACTCTGTTGATGACTGTCCCAGGTCTCCTGCCCACACTTTGTCCCTCCTTCGGACTGATAAAAAGGCCCTGGAAGTTCCTTCCTATTCATCATGGATGTGTGGGCTTGTCTCCTGAGAGCCGAGCACACAGTTTCTCTGTGATGGAAAGTGCCACAGGCCTGGGCCCTGTTGTTGACTTGAGGCCTGACCTTGGGTCAGTTTGTTCCTCCACCTGTAAACCCAGAGGGTTGATTTCGTGCTTTCTACAAGGTCTCTGACGTGTGTGCAAGCAGCCTATGCCCGAGGAAGGCCTCAGTAGTTAGCTTCAAGGACTTTTTCCTGACCAGATGTATGTGACATCTGGTAGGGGTTGACTGTGTCCTTGACAGTGCCCAACTCTGACAGAAGTGGCAGCAGGGATAGTGCCTGAGAGGATGGTGGTGGGAACGTGGATGTGTACCAGCTGGTTGTGGGAAGTGGCTCTTTATGTAGCCTTTTCCTTTCTTCTTTAAATGTTATTTGTGTATGTATGTATGTGTGTGTATATGTATGTGTGTATATATATATACATATATATGTGTGTGTGTGTGTGTGTGTATGTATGTATCCTTCCCCCTTGCTTTCTCTCTCTCCCTCCTCTGTGAGCGTGTGTGCACATGCACACACGTGTCTGCCACAGCCAACATGTGGCAGTTGGAGTCCAACTTGCTGGAACCGGTTCTCTCCTTTCACCGTGCAGATCCTAGGGATCAGACTGAGGTCATCATCAGGCTTAGCAACAAGCATCTTTACTTGCTGAGATATCTTGCTGGTTTATTTGTCTTTTTTCCCCTTCTCTCTCTTCAATCCAAGGATGCTTGGATACCTTTTTATTTAAGATAGTCATACCCCATAAGAAGAACAGCAGTGTCAACCAACCAGACTCCCACCCCACCCTCAGAGCTCGCAGGGACTAAACCACCATCCCAAGAGTACACTTGGAGGAACCCATGGCTCCAGCCTCATATGTAGCAGAGATGGCCTTGTCGGGCATCAGTGGGAGGGAAGCGCTTGGTCCTGTGAAGGCTGGATGCCCCAGTGTCGGAGAATGCCAGGGTAGGGAGGGTGGAGTGAGTGAGTGATGGGTGGGTGAGGGAGCACCCTTGTAGAAGCAGGGGGAGGGGAGATGGGATAGTGGGTTTCTGGAGGGGAAACTGGGAAAGGGGATAACATAAAAAGATAACCGTGATCCAAATGTTAGTCTTCAATTTCTTTTCCTGAAAATCCTGCAGGCAGCATTCAGATAGGTTACAAAGAAAATGACATTAGGTCATCATGGCCCCTTCACTGTGCACATAATAGGTACAGCATGTGAATATCTTGTACATTGATAGAACAATTTGGGATGAGACTGGTTTTAAGGAGACATATTCAACCCATTTCTTTTCAGGGAGAGCAATTCTTTCCAAAGTCTCATGTGGGACACATGAGTGTTCGGTTTGAAAGATAGCATTCAACATATCCCTGTTGCTACAGGAGGAGACATGTTTGTCCTTTGTGGACTCCGGAGTGTGGCCGGAGGCTCCAGAAGACTGGGCGTGGTGAACACGGCCAACGAGACAAAGAGTGTGGGAGGGGAGCCTTGGGAGATGTCCAGGCTCTGGCTGGAAGCCAGTAGAATGGGTCTTTCCCAGGGGGTCTCTAGGAAAGACTTCAGGAGCATCCGTGCTACATCCAAGAAGGACACCAGGTCTCATACTGAGCCCTGGAGCAGTATTCTGAGAAAGCCTAGTCAAAGTCAGCAGCTGAGGGGTCCTCACAAGGACACTGGACAGAAAAGACACCCATGTGGTGATGTGGTTGGCCTCTAAGAACCACTAGAAACATCAACAGAGCAGACTCTGGGAAAGCTAATCCCCTGAACTGGGGGTGGGGGGGTGGGGATGAGAACAGCGAGATGCAGGTTCCTTCTCCACAGGTAGGGGCTCAGAGCTGGTGCCTGTGCTGTCGCCCTCAGAGATGCACACACACCACTGACATCGCCCAGATCTAGGCGAACCGCCCACCCAAGAGTGCAAGAGTGTAAGCCTTAGTGGCTCTGGGCTTGTTTACAGAGCAAGGCTCTGAACTTCAGAATGTTTTCATGAACTGTGGCCTGCTTCCCATTGATCCCTGTGTTGACATCTGCTTTGTAACCAAGGTGCTACTGCCCAGGTCTCTCCTGGGCATTCGTGGGGCTCGGGCCAAGAATGCGAGTAGAAGCCTATATTTGGTTTTTCTTTTCTTTTCTTTTCTCTTCTTTTCTCTTCTTTTCTTCTCTTTTCTTTTTGTTTGTAAGACAAGGTCTCAGGTAGCCCAGGCTGGCCTCTAAGTCTCCATGTAGCCTAGGCTGACTTTGAACTTCCAATCCCCCTGCCTCTCCCTCCTGAATGCTGGGTTTATAGACACACGCCACCCTTCCCAATGAGACACAGACTCTTAAAGCATGGGAGATTAAGCTTATGATAAAATTGAAGAACAACGTATAGGACTTATGACTTCAGACTTCTCCATAGCTAGTCCATCCAACTGTTGTGGATACAGCATTAATTAATTAATGAGAGCACCTCAAAGCAAAAATGGAAACAGAAAGAGAAACAAGAAGGTAGCCGCTCAGTGGGGCTGGAAAGAACTCCTCTGCTCTGTAGCGTTACGTAGCGTTTTGTTCAGGGTGTTTGCGGGGTGCAGGTAGGCACCTGGCCTTCTCTTGGTCTTGAACTAGAAACGATGAACCATTTTCATCATACCTTCGAGAACGCAAAACCCATATACCACGAGGCAGGCTTTCCTTTTCTGTGACGTTGTTAACGGAAAGAACTCATACTTCGACTTCATACGTCTTCAGCCTGTGAAGTGTTGAGAGCATGGGACCCTTCTCTCTGTCGGTTTATGGACCTTAGGTACAGAAACTCCAGTTCAGAGTTTTGTGGACGCGAGGCAGGAGTGCACATGTTCCCCGGGTGCTGTCCACTTTATTTTTTGAGGCAGGGTCTCTCACTGGCAACAAGACTCACTAAATGGGCTAGGCTGGCCAGGATCTCCAGGGAGTCTCCTGCCTCTACCTCCCAATCCTGGGATAACGAGGCCATGTCACCATTCCTGGCTTTAATTATTATTATTAATTTTTTTGTAAACATGGAGCCATCTCATATCTTTGGCTTTCTGAAGGGAAGGACTGGGTGAGCCAATGGTCTTCCCATGTGGTCTCTGTTAGCATTCTGTCTAAGCTCCACCCCCCACAGTTACCTGGCAACAGCCAGGTATGCCTGACGCTATAAAAGGGGCTGCTTGCCCCCTCCTCACTCTCTTCTCTCTCTCTCTCTCTCTCTCTCTCTCTCTCTCTCTCTCTCTCTCTCCCCCCTCTCCTTCCTCTCTTACCCCCCTTTTCTTCACCATTCCAATAAACCTCCACATGCGACCGTGTTGGCCTGGTGTGGTTTGTCGGCACCCGAGCCACGATTTCCACACTAACAGTCCCTTCTGCACATACTTCCACTACACCGTCTCCCACAAGGCTCTAACCAGAGCTGGACAAAAGCTGTCTATGCTCTTGAGCCTCCAGAGCTACCCAGCTTCCGGTGTTTTGTTATATAGCAACAGAAAACTGGCTAAGACAGGATGCTAGACTGTGTGCAGAGCTACCTGTGATCGGAGGATGGGGGCAGCTTTGGCTTAGTGGAATCTCTCACACTGGTTCATTCACCGGGGTGGTCTGTGACACTGATCCCCTTTCGGTCTCCTTGGGCAGCACTCTCTGGGTAGGGCTTGCTGTCTCTAGTTGCTGTTTTCCTGCCCTTACTGGTCCATTGAGCCACAATAACTGGGACTGCTTAACAATGTTCCTGACATCTTCCCAACTCAAGGAGCCTGCCCAAGTCCTGCTGTGTCTTATCTTTATTTTCCTTACTGTCTCTACTGGGGGACCCAGGCTGTTCTGTTGGAGGTATTCACCTTGGCTCGGGAACCATGGCAACAAGGGAAGATGTGAAGAAGAGTTTCCACAAGAGTATTGGGAGGGAAGTCGGCTGGGGAAGCGTTTACTGCTCCCCTTCAAGAGGAGCCTGGCAGTGTGACTGATTCCCTCAGTAGGTTAGAATGGATGATAGTAACAATAACAACCCCATGGATTCATTCCCTGCACGGACCAATTTTACCCTTTAATCCCAGTGTGGTGGCTTTTAATCCCAGCATTCAGGAGGCAGAGGCAGGCAGGTGCAGGCAGCCTGGTCTACAGAGTGCGTTCCAGGCCAACCATTGCTATACAGTGAGGCTCTGTCCCAAAAGCAAAAACCAAAACAGAGTCCACATTGCCCGGTACCGGAGACGGTATCTAAAACACAAGTAATCAAACCTACTGGTCGGTGAGTAACTGAGAAGTGAGGGAGGGGTGAACCACAGTCTGTTTTTTCCAGCAACTGTAAAAACAAACCAAGAAATAAATGCCATCCCCTCAGATTCAGTATTCTAGCCCGAAGCGAATGACCCACGACCCTCTTTTGAAAGGGCAGGGTCCAAGTGGCCCTGACCCTGAGATCTTCTTCCTGTAAACCAGGTGCTTTTCTTTTCTCCCCGTGGGAAGCTGGTTGCCACATCTCCTGCACACAGATTTCCCCAAGAGGCTGAGGCCAGCTGTAGCCACTTAAGCAACATATTTAGGGCGCTTGAGATTACACCTAACTCCAGGAAAGCCTGTGAGGCGGCATTCCAGAGAGTTCCTCCCTGCCTTCTTTCATTGAAATAATGTCAGGTCTCTTCCTGCTAGGTTCAGAAAGAACTAGCTCCCCCAGGGGGCAAAGTCCTCTGGAGGGTGGTTCAAACCCAGCTTTAATGACGTGCACTCATAACTTAAAAACCATCTTCTGGCAATTATCTCAGACACCAGGCAAGCTGGCCAGTCACGATTTGTCAATAGTGGGAAGAGAAACAATGGACATACCAGAGAGTCAAGTTCGACTCAAGAATTGCTAGCTTTTCACAGAGCTGGAAGAGGGAGGTTTTTCTGCGTCGGTTTTTCAGTCTTCACCCAGACAGACTGAACTGGTGAGGCACCAGGCTCCCCATGCTAGGTTATTGCCCAATAAAAATAAGGGTGGCTGGCATTTGCAGACTGTGCTAGGGGTCCTCACGAAGGGGGCTGGGCCATGAATGAAGCTTCTGTGTTCCACTTCTGTTGGTTATCCCTGGTCAATTTTAATTGACCCCGAGTCTATTAAAAGGCACGTTCTATATGAGGGATAAGTGTTTTAAACAAGAGTACCTACCTCTGAATTTCATTTGTTTACACATTTACAGGAAATAGAGTAGAGGAATGTCTCTAAGGTCAAGGCAGAAAGAGTCTATTTAGTCATTCATTGATTTAACAATCACTCATGATTATGTGCCCCACGTGCCAGTGATTCTGCTAAGTAGAAGGTGGCAGAGTAGAACAGATATATATGGTCTCTGCTTTTAGAGTGTTTTAATGGAGTCAGTGGGGGGGGGGGGTAGGGAGTGGGGGGGCGTTAAATAGACAGTACTCCTAGTCAGAAGTTCCACGAAATGAATGGATCATACTCTGACAGACTAGAGGAGGTACTCCTTGGGCTAAAACACAGCTTGCTTATATGGCTTGGCAGTCAGGTGAGACCTCATTTAGGAGATATAACCCCTTTTAATAGCTGGACAACCTCAGGAAGCCAGTTGTAAGTGGTGGTGGTGGTGGTGGTGGTGGTGGTGGTGGTGGTGGTGGTGTGTGTGTGTGTGTGTGTGTGTGTGTAGTGCATGTGTATGTGTGTGAGGTGTTTTCCTGGTACATAGGAGCACAAGAGTTACCAGGAATGAGCAAGGTGTCTTTGAGGAAAAGGTCACCGAGTGACCAAAGTATGGTAAACTGAGGTGTGGGGTGAGGTGGGGGACGGACAGACGATGAAGAAGAAAGGCGGGGGATGTGGAGAATAACCAGGCTGCTAATGAAAATGTTCTGTGGCGTCTCAGCCTTGCAGTGCCTAATCTAGTTGCTTGTCTGTGAGGAACACTCAGTACTGATGGGCTGTGAGACCTGAAAGGACCTTAGTCCCAGTCTCATAAACATGCAGGTATAGCTAGAATCCCTCACCTGCCTCCGCAGTTCACCCTCATATTAGCCAAGTGAACGGGACAGGAGCGGCTTTATAACTGGAGAATGATCGCCAAACAGCTCTGTTATGTGGAAGCTGAGTGTAGACACTTCCCTGACATGCCTTGGACTTCGATGTGAATGTTACTGAGCAGTGCAAGTGGTGACCAAGTCAGATTCCAAGAACTAACATCGCCTCTTTTCATTGGTTAAACTGAGGCCCTCTAGAGTGTCACAAGCCCGCCCCACTCATTTCCCCTTGGAATCGTCTCCTCTACTTTCTGTTGCCGGTTACAGTAAAAGGCACTGTTTGCCATCCGCATGCTCCACCCAGTTAAGGAACCTCCGTGCCAACATCCTCGTCAGGAGCTCATCCAGTCTTGCCTGCATTATCTCACTGAGGAGATATTCCTCTCCTGAAGAAGGTTGTTCGTCTGCAGGACAGCTTTAGTGTTAAGAAAGCCCATTTCTCTTCATCGAAATTACGTTTGAAGAGAATCTTACAGCTCTCTCTTAGGACAGCATCACCGGTGACATTTCCAGATTCTTAAAAGTCTCTCAGAAACTCCTGTTAAGGTCCAATCAAATTGGTTTGAGCCACTAGGGGAATTCTTGGCTCATGCTGTTGAAAAGACAGGGAATACTGCAGTCCGGTCCACAGGACGACTTCTCCCTGTCTTTGGCTCAGTCTCCCTATATAGAGTTTAATCTAGCCCTGAGGCTCCACACTTCAGAATCTAACTGTGACACTGACTGGCTGATCTGCTCGCATTCCTGCTGGTGGAATGGGGGTGGGGTGAGGTGGGGGTGGGGGACATCATTTGGATCAGCTACAGGTGTTCTGAGCATAGAGCTTTGATTGCCAAGAATGGAAATGTACCAGACACCTGGAAAGGGAAAAGAATAAGAGAATAAAAGCTTTGGGGCTAAAGAATAGCATTCTAATTCAACCACAGATTTGAAAGCAACCAGTTTAGCATTGTTCAATAGTACGGGGTCCAATTAAGGTCAAATTTCTCCATTTAGTGTCCTAACTAACGGCCTCAAGCCCCTAGACTGGACGCATCTTTCTCATCTTCCTGGTTCCACTGTGCCTGGATGAACCAAGAAGTGTTCAGATGTTAACATGTGTGGCATCTTTGGTAGAAACACCACACGATGCTTGGGGTGGGGTTAGAATTCAGACCTATTCAGGAACGTTTCCAGAGCACGTGTCACTTTTGTCCTCACAGCAGAGGGGACCCATTTGAACCCGGGCCTCTTGTGAAGGGTGTGGCCTCCGACAGAGACAGAGGTTTCCTTGGTTAGGATAGAGGTTAGTTTTCTGTCTTTTTCCTTCCTATATCTTGGTGCTATGGAGTCCAGAGACCTTGGTCACTAGAGTCCTCAAAATGTCCAGCTGCTGTTCCAAGCAAGTTTAAGCCTTTTACGACTGAGGGCTTTTGAGGATGGAGGTGGATTGCTATTCTTGTTCTCTATTTAATGATTTACTCACTAATATTCTGAATTTATCAAAGATCCGTGTTCTGCTAACTGAAAAGTTTCCTTATTTATCTGCACATTCATGTAATAGTTACACCGTTAATAACTGAAACTTACTTAAATCTTCAATTGCTTTCCCTTCGATTGAAAACTGACATCCTATAATTACAATCTGGCCAATGGAATTGTCTTCCATTCCTTAAGCAGTTCACAAAACAAAGCCTCCCAGATAGCACAGTGTCTGTAAGGCTGATTATTAAACTCATATTAAAGCCATTCGAGAAAGTGCTGGTTGGAGCTGGAATGGTGGCTCAGTGGTTAAGAACACTGGCAGCTCTTCCAGAGGACCTGGGTTAGGTTCCCAGCAATCACATGGCAGCTCACATCTCTAGGTAACTCTAGGTCCAGGGGATCTGAGCCCTCTTCTGGTCTCCACGGGTACTGCAGGCATGTGGTGCACAGACACACATGCAGGCAAACACTAATACATAGAAAATAAAATTTAAGGGTTTGAGAAAGTATTAGTACTTGAACTCATCTGTTCTCATTCTTACTTTCATTTTGCTATAGGACTTAAGTACTCTTTCTAGAATTTCAATCTCTTGGAATGGCCGAGATTGAAGTGGGAATGGGCCTTTAATCCTGGCATTCAGGAGGCACGGGCAGAGGGATTCCTGTGAGTTCAAGGCCAGGCTGGTTTACAAAGTAAGTTCAAGGACAGCCGGGGCTATATAGAGAGTCCCTGTCTTAAAAAGACAGACAGACAGACAGACAGACAGAAAGACAGAAAGACAAAATGGCCAAGATTGCAGATGTGAGCTGTGAGTTCTTCAACAGGATAAGGAATTTAACCTCCACACTCACCTAAAGAGAGTTGATTTGAATCTCTTTGACAGTTTACTTTCCCTTTTAGTTTACTAGAATTGCTGTATATTTAAAACATTAAACTAGTTAATGTTGTGTGAATGTGGAGGTCAGAGGTCAGCTCTCAGGAGTTGATTTTGTCCTTTTACCTGGTCGAGGCAGGGTCTCTCTTACGGTTTCTCCCAATCTTTGAACTCCAGGTTACCCAGGTTCCCAGCTTCCTGGAGATTCTCCCATCTCTGGCACCCATCTCCTATAGAAGGAAGTGCTGGGATCACAGATGTGAGGCCCTCTATCTGGACTTCTGCGTATTCCTGGGATCAAACTCAGCTGGTCAGGTAGGTTTGTGTGGGAAGTGCTTTCACTGCCGAGGCTCGCTGGCCATGGCATATGCTTTCAACTTCCAAAGCTGGGGAGTCTCTTTCCAGAAATGGTGCAATCTTTGCGCTTCGGCTCACCTAACCCTCTGGCTTGCCATAGTAGTTGCCTGACCTGGTTAGGGTCCTCATAGAAACATCTCTGTGGGTAGTGTAGCAGGGTGGGCACCGAGGTTTCTTCTGCCAAGGAGCGGGAGGTCGAGTCTGGGGAGCGAGCATTGTCTTGGGGACATTTCATTCCTGAGTGATGCTGGAGTCCACAACAGGCTTCTTTGTAAGTGCGCACTGGACGGCCATGCCTGGCAGATCTTCTGCTCTCCCCTCTGCTTGCTGTATGGACCTCGAGTCTTTATGAGCCTATGTCTGCATTTGACATAGCAGCTCCTTCTCGCCTGCGAGCTTACTTGACTTACGTCTCAGCTGGTACGTTTTTAAAATTCATACTTGGGGTTCATAGTCTTTACTTTATGGGCGTATATTTAATAAAGAAATGCAGTAACTTTGAGTGAGTAGGTGCGTCTATGTATAGATTCTTCTCCTCCCTCCTCTCCATACCTCTTAAATCATGATGAGGGGTTGGGGATTTAGCTCAGTGGTAGAGCGCTTGCCTAGCAAGCGCAAGGTCCTGGGTTCGGTCCTCAGCTCCGGGGGAAAAAAATCATGAATAGGGCTCACTGTATTGTTTTCCTCCTCTTCCTCCTCCTCCTCTCTCCTCCTCATTTTCTTCTCCTTCTCCTCCTTTCCTCCTCTTCTTCCACCTCCTCCTCCCTCCTCCTTCTCCTCCTCCTTTTCCTCTTCTCCCCGATTCTTTCTTCCCTCACTTCCTTTTATCCCTTCTTCCTCTTTCTCCTCCTCCTCCATGCTGGGGGATTAAACCCAGGGTCTATAATTTCTACCGTTTATGTTTGTGTGTTGTTGGAACCCTTAAATGAAGCATTAGCTTTTTTTGTAATAAGCACAATTTAAAGTTCTTCCAGTAATAAAAACTAATGCCAACTTCCCACAGTAAACACTGTTGGTACTTTCTGTGCTAACATGTTTGGCCTGTCTCCCCCACCCCCACCCCCTCAGCCTGCAAGCTTGTGTTTCCTTTTGTGTCCTTAGAGCCGTAGGCCACACTTAGTATTTGCCTCTTATTTTTCATTTAAACTCCCACCGTGTGTTCTCACATTGTCAAGTGTTCTTGGGAAACAGGGCTCATAGCAGCTGCATGATATTCTGTCAGGAGGATGCCCCATAATTTATTCAGCTCTCCTGTTTTTGGCAGAGAATTCCTTGAATCTGGAGAGTACACAGATGATCATTTTCAGATGAAGAAGCTAAGGTCCAGGGAAGCCGATCGTTGACTGGAGTATGGCCAGCTGGTTAGAGAGCCTCGGCTCCCAAGGCCTGGATCTCAGCTCCTGCTTCTGTCCCATGGTACCTCTGAGTCCCTTCAGGGCACTTCTGTAACTTAACTGTAGGGAAGTGCCTACATTCTTTCTAAATTACCTTTTACAGTTTGGGGCGCATCCCTCTTGTCTGCCAGGATCTTTTTTTAAAGCCATCTGTCACATAAGCTAATGAAGGATAGTGTGGCAAACAACAGAACTTGTGGCTTTCCCCCTCTATTGAGAGGTGTGTCCCAAGTCATCCCTACGCTCAGGAAGAGAAGTGGCGTAGCTCTGATCAGATAATTCCACTAGTCAGGGCAATTACAGGGGAGAGCACTCATTAGCCATCCCTGTTTGCGTTTCTCAGGGATCCCCTGGGTTCAGACATTCTGCGATCAGCATTCCAGGATGCCTGGACTCTGCCCAAGGGCCTGGCACTTACAGGATGGGAGAGGGGTAATTACTGGGTGGGGAAAGGAAAGGAGGGATCTCACACTTGCAGATGACACTGCTCCTGGCACAGGATCCGGAGGCATGAGTGACAGAACTTGGCAGGCAGAGACACTGAAGGATAGGAATGGATGAATCTGGGGACAGGAAGCAGATCAGGGGCTCTTTCTTTCATTCATTTGAGAGCATCGTCTCATCCTGGGTTATGAAACACCAAGCAGTCGGAGCAGGATTCTCAGACACAGGCGATGGCCCTTGATGGCGTGGATCTCATTCCTTTCCTTCACATTTTATGTGACACATGTTACCCACACTTTACAAATGAGTCTTTGACATCAGCATCTGTCATCGCTAAAGTCACTTTTTTGAATCATCTAATATAGCGTTTTTTTCCCTGAGTATGTCACGCCCCCCCCCCCCCCCACCTACGTGCTTTGGAGCACAACCCCTTTAAGATGTCCTTGTGAAATACGGTGGTTCTGGTTCATTCGGTGTCAACAATGTTCACCTACGGCCTTTCAGAAAACATTTAATTCAGAGGGATGTGACTGGCAGGCGTCAGAGAGTATTTACGATTAATGTTAATCCCCTGGCCATATGGCAGTGTGAATTTCTAGTACAAATTCCATCTGCATGAGGCTACGGCTCATTCTTGGACGCCTATAATTGTGTAATTTATCAATGTGAAAAATGGACTTTGAAATGCAATAATCCAGAGCTAATGTGGCGAGTGCCACAGGGGAATTGAGTGTGTTTAGAAAAAGCTCTGTTTCCATGGGAACAGAGTCCTGCGAGAAAGGCCTGGCATCCCCTGGGCTACATGAATCATCCACTCAGGTGTCAAGACTTGGTCCTAGGTCCAGCTCTGGCACCGATCGTCAGGTGCGATGAACAGGTCCTTGACCTCCTTGGGACTTAGTGTTAACTAAGGAGTTGAAGGAGTCTGATTGATCCACTGCTTACTAGAGATAAATGACTGATAAAGCATTAAAAAAAATTTAAAAACTTGGAATAATTTGAGATTCACAGAGAAGGTACAAAACCAGGCGTCTTTCTCTAATGTTAGCCTCTCTTCAGCTTCCTTTATGTCTTTAATATCATTGTGTGTGTGCGTGTGTGTGTGTGTGTTCACTCATGTATGTGCGTGCACATGTGTGGAAACCAGAGTTCAACCTTGGGTATCATGTCTCAGGAGCCATCCACATTGGTTTGGTTGTTTGGTTCTGGCTTTGTTCTTCTGGAGACAGGGTCTCTCACTGGCCTTGTTCTCTGATCTGACTAGAGTGGCTGGCCAGTGAGCCCCAAGGATCCTCATTTCTCTGCGATTCCAAGGTCAAGATTCCAGATCTGATATTCCAAGCATGTGCCACCACGTCCAACTTTTGTGGGTTCAAGGGATCAAACTCAGGCCCTCACGATTCCATGGAAAACACTTTCCCATCTGAGCCGGTCTGACTTTCACATCTCATATAAAGCTCGGTGTGGTTGTCAGAAGACAGAAATGAACACAGATGCAGTACTGTAAACTGGACCATGTATTTGAATTCCACTACTCCCCTCCCCAGGTTTCATTTTCTACCCTAGGAATGGCCCAGGATATCTGTTCACATGTAGTGACCCAGTTTGCTTATCTTGTGATCCATGCCTCATCTTTCTTAGGAAATCACAACCTCGATAGTTCTGAGGAGGAGTCACCACAGTGGCCAGGGAGAAGGCTCGGCAGGTAAAGATGTTTGCTGCCAAGGCTGATGACCTGAGTTCGAACCCTGGACTCCACATGGAAAAAGGAGAGAAACAGCTCCAAAAAGTTCTCAAACAATCTCTACCTGGGTATTGAAGCTTAGGATCGACGGGTTTTTATTCTGACAAATGAGGCCCAGGAGCAGAGATACGAGTGACAGGCAACCAAGCTGAAGAGGAAGCTTTTGGATCACGAAAGAAGCTTAACTTTTTTCCAAACAGTTCAGCCCTTCTTAGATAAGCCATCACAACACAGTCACGAGATGGCTGCCTGAGGTCCACAAGGCTAAGTCCTCAACAGCCCAGATCTGGCCATCTGCTTGTAGGTGAACCACAGGGAAAAGATAGGACCCTTTCTGTTCCGAGGTGACCAGAGCTTGCCCAGAGCTGTGAACAGCATCCTATAACCATGACTGGAACAAACGAAGAATTCTGGACAGTGGTGGCACACATCTTTAATCCCAGCTCTTGGGAGGCAGAGGCAGGTGAATCTCTGAGTTTGAGGCTAGCCTGATCTATAGAGCTAGTTCCTGTATAGCCAGGGCTACACAGGGAAACCCTGTCCCAAAAAACCAAATCAAACCAAACCAATTAATCAAAACAAAACAGTCCCCGAAGCCAAACCAACCAACCAAAACAAAACAGCCCCCCAAAGCAATAAAAACAACATCAAACCAAACCAAACCAAAAATCCTTAAAGTCAGACAAGGACCTCTTGAGATGTCATTTAGGTGCTGGATTAACCAGTCCTAGAGCTGGGTAGATCATATGAAATGGCAATCCCCTGTAGTGTTTAAGTCACCAACCAAAGCAAAAGGTGCAATGGCATTCCATCTCCCCATCTCCTGGACACTGGCTTCTTTGTTGATCGTCTGTCATTGATGACCCACTGCCGAGTGGAGCTCAGCTTTGGAACTTTCATCAGAGATGACAGAAACTCTGGCCTCGAGTAGGCATCTGGGTGGGAACGGAAATGAGGCTTACTAACCTCACTCAGGAAAGCTGGAGGAGAGCCATGGGTACCCGACAGTGATGGCAGGATGGAGGGGTCTGGTGTGTGATCATGACTTACAGACAGCATGTCTGCACTCAAACATTTGCTCATCCAAGAAACGGTTTGGAATTGACCGGAAAGGGCAGCTTGGCACGGAGACCTCATGACAATCATGTGGGCACACTGGGCACCACAGTTCCCTCTCAGTCAGACTGGCATGACAGGAGTGCGGCGTACAGACGTGGAGCCCACCGGCGGTGGGAACCTCTCTCCCGGTACAGGTTACCATCAGTTCACAGTTTCTCATCAGGGAACACTGCCTTGAAGCAGTGGTTCTCAATCGATGGGTCATGACCCCTTCGGGGTTCAAATGATATTTTCACGGGGGTCACCCAAGACCATTGGAAAACACAGATATTTACATTAAGAGTCACAATAGTAGCGAAGTCACACAAGTAGCACTGAAAATAATTTTCCGGTGGAGGGGGTCACCACAACGTGAAACTGTATTTAGGGGCGGCAGCGTTAGGAAGGCTGAGAGGATGAAAGGAATGGCCCTTGAAACACGGGCTTTCTTCCCCCTTTGTGCCCTGCGTTCTTGCTTCTTTGATGATGCCTATCAGTAGGTTTTGCTTACCCTCCTGGCTTTTTAAAATGAAAGCAGTTTCTACTCCAGCCTTCCCTCCCACGCACACTTTCTCACGAGCAGATACACACTTACCAGAGCACTCCTAGACGTCTTGCAGATCCACATATTTTGAGCATGTACATAAAACCATTTATAGGAGTTTAATCCGTGAATCATAGACGGAAGATTCCCATCAGGAGCGAACAGTGGCCTCCAAAGGCTTGTGAAGTCCTCGTGGCATCTGAAGGGAGAAAACTCAGCCCTCGGTGGGAGACTCGTGGGCTCACAGTCCATTCTGTATTTTAATATCAGAAACTCAGTTACAGCCTTTAGCCCAAGAAACAATAATCTGATAGCACATTAGCACCTTGTTTAGGGGTTGGCATAGTTAAAAATACTTGTTGAGCTGGTGAGATAGCTTGGCAGGTAAAGACACACTGACTCTAAGCTTGACAACTTGAGTTCACTCCTCAGATCCATGCGGAAGAAGGAGAAAACCGATTCTCCCAAGTGGCCCTCTGAGGGAATGCCCACACATATACACAGCAATAAATATGCAATATAAATTTAGAAATATGTTTGCTGAGAGGATGGGGAGATAGCTCAGTTGGTACAGTACATGTCAGGCAAGCGTGAAGACCTGGGTTTGATCTCTGGCATTCACATGAAAACCCAGGAATGGCTGCATATGTGCTCACAACTCTGGCACTGTGAGGGGCGGAGAGAGGAGGAAGGGTGTGGGAGTTTCCTGTCTCTCCCTAGCAGCCTAACTCCAGGCTCAGTGGGAGACGCAGTCTCAAGGGGAAAAAAGTAGAGGACACAGGATATATTCCTCTAGCCTCCATGCACAAACAAGGCCACATGCGCTGGTGCATTCATACATATATACTCCATTTCAATGGCTTCCTACCACACACAAGCCAGGAACTTTTAATCCCAGAACTAGGGAGATGGAGAAAGGAGAATCCCTGGAGCATGTCTGTCGACTACCCTAGACTGATCAGCAAGCCTCAAGTCCCAGTGAGAGACACCCTGTCTCTAAGAACAAGGTGGACAGATTCTGAGAGAAATGCCTGGGGCTAACATATGGCATAGGCATGTGCGTGTGTGTGGTACACACACACACACACACACACACACACACACACACACACGCACTCACGCACATATTCACACATGCACACCCTCCCCCACATAGGCAAACACACAAATAGTCAGGACTGGAGTGCCACACCCTCCAGGGGGTTTTCAGGATACAATTTTACAAAGCAGAGCCTTAGAGAAAATCAATTATTTCAGGATAAATCTCAAGCATTCCAGAATTGCCAAGCGCTAAAGCAATCTTTAAATTTTTTCACAGTTAAACTTCAACAGGGCCGTGGACAATCTCCTGCAGACTGGATGCATTTTGGTAAAGGTTTGCCTTTAATGTGTAACATCGGCTCCACACGGAGAGCCTGGAGGGCTGGCCAGCACTGCCTCGCTGAGCGTCTCACACTGGCCCTTTTGCTCTCAAGTTAGTTTTACTGAAACACTATCTTTATGTGGGTCAGGGCTTCCTTTTTCCTTCAACACTTTTTTTTATTTAAAAAAACAAAAACAAACAAAAAAAAAAAAAACAAAAAACAACCAACCAACAAAACCCCACTCTCTCATTTCCAGAAATTTCTGTACTTCTTACTTCCTGCTGGCTTACTCAGGAGCCCCTCCCCACCAGTGAAGCTGCAAGTTTCTCAAAACTGGTTAAGGTTTTGTGACTTTGCTGACTTAGGCTGATCTTTGTTAAATCCTTAGCTGGACAGTGGCTAGCTCCTTCCTGGCTCCTGATGAGGAATTTGAATGGATTTTAAACCGCACTGATGAGTCTTGAGGAATGCCTGCCCACTCTGTCCTGCTTCCTCTTTTGACCCCAGACTCGGCCCTCACTTCTGCGGAGTAGTTACCACTCCCCATTTTGACCTGGACTTCATCTGACTTCATCCAGCCCAGTCATGCCCCAAGGCACGGACTCCATTGTTTCTAGACTCATGCCTCATACTAGAAACCAACCCGGAACCTCGGAAGCCAGAAGTCTGAGTTGAAAGTTCTGATTGAGCCTTGCTCTCTCCATCTGGAAGACAAGGATCCATTTACTAACAGGTCTAAATAGACCTTGGCTATTCTGCTCCTGTTAAGACTGAGAGAGGATTGCAGAATTTATGGTCTTTTCTTTCACTTTACTGTTCAGTAACTCTAAACTTTCCCCAATTTCCACCCCATATATTTTCCCTCAGCCATCCTGAGGCCATATCCTTGAGGCGAGAGCATGTGTCACTGTAAGCTGCTTTATTCTCCTTCATAAAATTTGGCTGCCATATTATTAATTTTCTTTTCTCAGAATAAAGATTGTCAGATGACAGCATGTGGGGTTTGGGCCTAGGCAGCTGGCCTCTGATTTCCGGGTGATTTTGGCTCTGAGTTTTCTTTACCCCATCTGTAGGGCAGAGACCCTACCATCTGGTCTACAGGGCTGTGGTGAGGATGAACTGAGAAGCTACACTGAAGTCCCCAAGGAGGATGGCGGTGCTTATGATGGCCTGCCACCTGTTCGACAGTGGACGGAGACTACCTCAAGAGTGGCTTTAGTGGCCACAGAATACCTGATCAGATGCAACAGGTTAAGAATAAAAGAAAAGTAAAGTGAAAAGGTGATACTTGTGGAGAATTTTTTGCTTATGGTCCTTCTGTTAGGGTGCTGGGGCAAGGAGTGGGCTGTCTGCTTGTGCCTCTCCTCTTTCCCCGAAAGAGAGAGAGAGAGAGAGAGAGAGAGAGAGAGAGAGAGAGAGAGAGAGAGAGAGAGAGAGAGAGAGGAGGAAAGCAGAAAGGAATGGAAAGGAAAAGAGAGGAGAAAAAGAAAGGAGCAGAACTTTCCCGAACTTTCCCGTTCCTCCCTACCCTGGCTGTAAAGCCTGAAATTCCATCCGTGTTTGTTGTCATCCTCAGCCCGTTTCCATAGTTACCCAGATTCCAGGGACTGGCCCTGGGCCCACCACAACCCATCCCTCAAAGTCTCCCTGGCAGAAATGAAGCATTCCTTCTCCCTGCAGCCACATCAGAGCCAAGAGACACCGCTGATCCCCTCAAAGCCCCCACCCTACCCCACTCGGGGGTGACCTGCCTGGTCCCAGCAGCGCTGTTTGGCACCATTTTGAGGGTAAACACAATGTAATGATCTCTTCCACTTCTCCCTTCTTCCTTTGAGCCGAGGAATTACTTTCTTGTCCCAAACATTATGCTCTTGGAAACCACTCCAGATGGTTCTCATTAAAATTCCGGTCCCCTCATCCCCCCCTTTTGCAATTCCCTACCCCCACCCCACCCCCACCTCCACACACCATTCTTCTCAAACTGCTATCTCAAAAATAAACAGCAGGTTAAGGAGCAACATCCAATGAATAGGGTCTTTTCAGAGCCCTCTGGTTGGTTATGAAGGGGGCCTCCAAGTCATCCTAACAGTGCCACCTGGCTCTTCCGGGGGCTGCTAGGAGCAGTCATGTTTTCTTTTGACAATCGTTCTCCGTACTGTCACCAGCTAGAGTCCAGATACACCTGGGAGACTCGTGTCAATTAAAAGGGTCAGAAAGAGGGAATAGAAGGTCACCTTGGCCTCTGCTCCCCAGCAGGGCCTAGCCTGCAGTGGGACTGTCCACCCAGTCCTTGTACATGGTGGCCTCTGCAAGGCACCGGCCACAGTGGGAGGACATGCTTACTCTTGAGCAGCTGGGGTGGGGGAGGGAGAAGAGGAATACCAATAACTCTTGGCCATAATTACAGCTGAGCAAGCCGCAGGCTTTGCTTCCACATCTGGAAAAATCTGCTTATGCAGGAGAACGATGTGTGTCCAAGGATTTTTACTTAATGTGCACCTATTCTATGTTACGAAAAGAATTCAGGTCCTAAGAAGAGACCACTGAACATTCTGGTCCTTCAGGAAGATTCAGGAAGTGCTGTGTTCTGTCCTGCCTCCCCTTTCTCTGGGCTTCCTCTAGGAAACCACAAGTGTCTTTTCCTCAGACACTGGAAAATTCGATCTTGCTCCGTAGAGAGTTGAGCCATATACTTATGGGTCATATGAGTATAATCTCAGAAAACACCCAAACAGGAGAGTTTAAGACTCTAGAGAAAATACAAGCGAAAGCCACACGTGGGTTCTTCCGCCATTGTCACCAGCTCCCGGGCAGCTTTGCTGGTGTCCTCTCCCACCTTTCTCCATGTTTAGGCAAACGTGTTCAGAGGAAAGTGCATGTTTTCAATCACGAATAAGGTCACGCTCTGCACACCAATAAGTTACTTCATACTTGCAGGGACGTTCCCCTCGCTCACGTAGGCAGCTCTGTCTTGTTCCTTGACCCCTGGGAAAGGAATGATTATGCAGTAATTCTTCAGGCAGTCCACTGTTGATGGGGGCTTCAGCTTTCCCTTATCGTTTTTCCGTTCCTCGCAGTGACGAGATTGAGAACCCTGGGAAGTGTTTCTGGAAGGACGTGTGCCCTGTTTCTCTTTGACAATCCTTCAGGTTTGTTCCTTGATGGGATGAATTGGTTACATCTAGGGGCATGCTACCAAGCTGTGTTTGAAAATGGCTGCTCTAGGGGTTGGGGATTTAGCAAGGCCCTGGGTTTGGTCCCCAGCTCCGGAAAAAAAAAATGGCTGCTCCAAGACATAACTTCTGGGAAGGACAGTCAGTGTGGGGCTCTCTGCTAATCTCCTAAAGGGTGGACACCTGATGAAGCACCATTGATAATCTGTATTTCTTTCTTTATTAATTAAATTATTAATTAATTAATTTAATTATTAGTAAAGCTCAGCTTCAGATGATAGAAGCCACTTCAGGTAGTACATGGGGAAAGAGATTTACTATTGAAAAACCAGTCCATTAAAATTACGTCCAATCTGGTGGACTAGAAGGTTCCAGGTTGAGATTCCATGTCTGAACCTTAGCTATAGACTGACCCATAGATCTAACTTCTCCTTCTGCCATGAGCTGGAAGCTGGGGACTTGGGAACCTAGGACCTAATCACAGACCTGGCACTCTGGAAACCAGGAAGCCTCAGGGATACCTGATCTCCAGGACCATGCCCTCTAAGTAATAGAATGGATACCTACTTCCTGTCTGGGAAACCCATGGATCTGGAGACTGCATATAGAAGCAGAATAAAACACACACACACACACACACACACACACACACACACACACACACACACACACACACACACCTTGTTTGAGAGCGGAGCTGGTGGCTTTTAATGGACACACCATGCCATATGCAAAAGCTCAGCTCTAAGGAGGCTGGAAGCGGAAACCTTTGCTGTCCACATTCCAGTGTGTAGGAAGGTAAGCTTCAGGATGGGGAGCATGGGCTGAGCTAGTGTGCAATCCGTGATATAATCATGCTTTTGTGTTTTGTATCTTTTTTTTCCCCATGGATTGCTCAATTATACCCCTTGCCTACTTTGCTAACTGGGTTATGTTTTTCTACTGGATTTGCTGATGTTTTTGTGTGTTACTTGGGGGATAATTTCAGCTGTTATACATGCAACAATCATCTGTTTATTTAATTTCATATCCCTTCTCATGTAGGCATTTTATGTTCATCTGCCTTCCTAGTTTCTAGTTCTTAGGCTAGCTTAAGAAGACACCTCTACCTCAGAGTTTTTAAAGATTTATTATATGTGAGTGCACTGTAGCTGTCTTCAGACACACCAGAAGAGGGCATCAGATCCCATTACAGATGGTTGCTGGGAACTGAACTCAGGACCTCTGTAAGAGCAATCAGTGATCTTAACCACTGAGCCATCTTCCAGCCTAGAATTTTTAAAGGACACGGCTACATTTTATATTTCGTTTTACTTTAGGAATGACGATGCCAATGATCTGGTGGTGTGTATAGGTCACATGCTCTTGAGTGCTAAGGTACAATGATAACTTTCAGAAGTCAATTCTCCCCTTCCACAGTGGGTTCTGGGAAGTGTACTCACTTCATCAGGCTTAGTGGTAAGCATCTGTACCCTCTGAGCCATCTTGTCAGCCCTCAAAATGCCTTGATAGACAATTTTTGTTTAATTCTTAAAACTATCTCTACTGTGAGGTGTTATCTCATCTCAGCCTTTTGAAATGATCAAGTGTAATATGAGGAGATTCAGGAATCTAGATGAACACTGCCCCCATCCCCACCAATGGAAAACTAATTGTTCTAGCTAGCTTAACTTGGATGATTTGATGAATAATTTGTTCCCCCCCCCAAACAAAAAACCCATAGTTTAAATCTGGAAAAGGTTTTTAAAACTGGGACCACTTCTTTCCCTTTTCTCAAGCCTTTTCCCCTGTTGATAAAGCTTAACAGTAATTAATTTTGATGACTTCACACTTTTTGGTTATCCAAATGCCTTAATAGGGGCTGGAGAGATGGCTCAGTGGTTAAGAGCACTGAGTGTTCTTCCAGAGGTCCTGAGTTCAATTCCCAACAACCACATGGTGGCTCATAACCATGTGTAATAGGATCCAATGCCCTCTTCTGGTGTGTCTGAAGACAGCTACAGTGAACTTGTGGGATGATGTCACAGGTGAGGCAGGTACAAGATAGAAGGAGGCCTGTCATTGGATAAGAAGGAAGGATAGGTGGGAGAAAAGTGTGAAGGAAGAGGAGGAGATTAGAACAGAAAGGAGGAAGAGACAGGAGGGAGAGAGAGAGAACTGTGGCTGGACAATATGGCAGGTGACATTAAGATTCTGCTCTGTGTATTTACAGGTTGTTACAAATGTTTTTAATCGATGAATGTGTATTGGGCTTGGTATGTTTAGGTGGGCAATTATATCTTATCATCTGGGCCAAAGGTTATTGTGTTGTGTGTTCTTTCATGTAGCGATTTAAGTGTGAGAAAGTGTGCAGCGGCTGATCTGGGCCGCCACAGAGTTGGGATGTGTGTTTCTGGCATGGAAACCTGCCTTGGGAACTAGATAGGTAGAGATTGCTGCCAGGCTCAGAGAGAGGCCTTTGGCAGTGTGATATGGGATGGAGCAGAGCAGGTGAGAGGTTTTGCTGACTGAGATGAAGATATTCAGCAGATATCTTGGGGCACTAAGGCGCTGGACCTAGAGCGGGTAAAAGACTGCCTTTTATTTTTTATATTTTTATAACAACATGAACTCACATAAATAAAATAAGTAAATCTTTTTTTAAAAAGATTTTATTTATTTATTTTATGTATATGAATACACTGTAAGTAATTCTTTAAAAAAAAAGATTTTATTTATTTTGTTACAAGAGTACACTGTAGGTGTCTTCAGATACACCAGAAGAGGGCGTCAGATCCCATTACAGATGGTTGTGAGCCACCATGTGGTTGCTGGGAATTGAACTCAGGACCTCTGGAAGAGCAGTCAGTGCTCTTAACCACTGAACTATCTCTCCAGCACCCAATAATTCTTAAAAAAAAAAAAAAAAAAGGTGGGTTTGGCATCCCCAAATAGATGGGTTTGGCATCCTCAAAGAATAGATGTGATAGATCACCCTCCTATTCAGAAGGCTTGATTGGGCCCCTCTTCCTTAACATTAAAGGTTTAATCTGTTGACCAGTCCTGCATTTGCCTATCAGGTCCCCATTCCCTACCAGTCATCTTTGCAATTGTATTCCCCTACTCAACTCCCCTGCTCATGTGTGTAGGAGAGAGGACATGTCACATGAGTAGGCTGACCAAAGTAAAAAACTGGTGCCAATATTCATGTCTCGGTAGTTCGGGTTTTATTGCTGTAAAGAGACACCATGACCAAGGCAACTCTAGGGACATTTAGTTGGGCCTGGCTTACAGTTTCAGAGGTTCAGTCCCTTATTATCTTTGTGGGAAGCATGGCTGTGGGCAGGCAGACGTGCTACTTGTTGGTCCAGAGATAGTCAGGAGAGGACTCTCTTCCTCCCTGGACGTAGCTTAAGCATAGATCTTAAAGCTGCCCCCACAGTGATGCCCTTCCAACGAGGCCACACCTCCTAACAGTGCCACTTCCCACGGGCCAAGCATTTTCACACCACCATGCCACACCAGCAACTTCTTTACATCATTGGGCATCTGTTAGGATGCTCCCCTCACCTACTGCTGTTTCTGCCTGTGGTCACCATTAGAAGTGGGATAGTAGAACTGGAGAGATGGCCCAAGAGGTAAGACCACCGGCTGCTTTTCCGGAGGTCCCGAGTTTCATTCCCAATACTCACTCGGTTGCACACAACCATCTATAACAGTAGTCCCATGGGATCCAGTGCTCTCTTCTGGTATGCAGATGTACATGCCTACAAAATACTCTCACACATAAAATACATAAAGAAAAAAAAAGAGTTAGAAGCATGAGAAGGATCACACGCTTGAAGTCAGCCTGGTGGATACAGTGAGTTCCCGTCAGGGCTATAACGTTAAACCCTATCTCAGTGGGGGAGGTAGGGAATAAGGAGAAGGAGGAGAAGGAGGAGGAAGAGGAGAAGGAGGAGGAGGAAGAAGGGAAAAGGGGGAGGAGGAAGGGGAAGAAGAGAAAGAAAAAGAAGTTGGCTAGAACAGTTCTTTGTTGCAATGTACTTAACAGTACTTAACACCTCACTAAATGTATTAGTACTCCCTATACCTTTATACTCCCTATGCAAGGATGATAGGACAATCTAAAAAAAAAAAAGTCTCACATGCCTCCAAACACACCTAGATAAAAAGGAGGAGAGAGGGAGGGAAAGAGACTTCATCAGAAATAATCAGAATGCCATTACTGTAAGGCATCTTCTCAACCCCTTCCAAAGTCCAGGTGTCTACAGCCAGCCTCTCAAAGGTCAGCTCTTACACCCGCTTTCCTAAGTGCCTTCAACAGCCAGAGGCCTTCGTCTCTCCATCTTTCCTCTTGCATGCTTTCCATGTGTGTACCCGTCCTCCTATATATCCATCCACAGGTCTACCCAGGAATCCATGCATCTGATGTGTCCGCGCATACAGATCCAGCAGTCCATTGGTCCAGTAGATATGTGTTGAGCATTAACTGTGCACTGGGTATGTTTCACATTGTGCTCTTGTACATGAGTGTCTTATGTGGCCTTACACACTATCAGACAGGAACCCAACTTCAGATCTATACTTGCATTTCCCAGAGTGCTTTGAGTAGATCTGTGGCTTTCTTGGAAGTTACTCAGTACAGATAAGAGTTTTGACCCATGTCCCAGATCCTCTTTCAAAAGCAGTGAGAAGAGGTTTTTGGTTTTGTTTTCATGAACATAAACAATACTTTTCTAAGTTTTGCAGCCTTCATATGATTATCTGAAAAAAATTATCCAAAGAGCCACCACTTTTTCAGAATGCTAGCTGTGGAATTTCCTTTCTCAGCCTGTCAACTCTTATCCCTGGATGTGACCCTTGCCCATAGGCTTGTTGTCTTTCCTTCCAGACTGCTTAAAACACATTTATGTAAATTCATAGTCAGCCACGCACACACAAACATATCAACAGCACCCACACCAAGAGCTGTTGAAACATCAATTTGAGAAAAAATGTATGCAGGAAATGAAGTCTGGATGCTTAACTTAAATGATTATCATTCTTTAAGCTACCGTGGAGTGTTGAATGCATTTTTACTCTTTGATTCCAGAAGGCCGAGAAAAGTTGACAGACTCCTCCTGGTCCCAAGATCAGCAAGGGGTCAACTAGATCTTAAAACCAGAGTCAGGCAGGGGCTGGAGCTCAGGGGTAGAGTGCTTCCTGAGCAAAATGGAAGGTCCTGGGTTCAAACCCCAGTGTAGTTCCCTTAAGAGAGAACTCCCACCCAGGTCTTCTGCCTTCTGAGTTATTGCTGCTTAACCTTGACATCTCTAAAGGCCACGAGATATATTTGGACTCCACAGTTTAATATAGGATGCCTTTGAAATGCCTATCGCATTATATTGATAACAAGCGACAGGTCAGGTTTCAGGTGTTTGTCCTGGGTCCCAATCTGCTCAAATACATCACCTGCACTGCCTCATTTAACCTGAGAAGTGCGTGATGTAGGTGTACTGTCAATCTTGGTTTCAAGGAGACCTGGGTTTAGTGAGGTAATAACCTGTGAGGGGTTGTACAGCTGGAGTGTTGCCTGGCTTTGGTTTTTGAGCCGAAGTCGTCTTGTTTCAAGGTCTGTGCTCTTAATTACTGTACACACATTTTATGCATACAGAATGTTAGATAAGTAACTATTTTTTAAAAAAGATTTATTTTTTTTTATATAAGAGTACACTGTAGTTGTCTTCAGACACACCAGAAGAGGGCTCGGATCCCATCACAGATGGTTGTGAGCCACCATGTGGTTGCTGGGAATTGAACTCGGGACCTCTGGAAGAGCAGTCAGTGCTCTTAACCACTGAGCCATCGCTCCAGCCCTAGATAAGCAACTATTAAAGGGAAACAAATGAGCTGTGGATCTGACATGAAAGGTATTTCAGAGACTTTGCAAAATGAAAGCAGGGAGGGAAAGAAGTTAAATGCTTTTAGATAAGAAGATAAATGCTAGAGTTACAGTAACATAATAAAAAAAGCAAGTGACAGAAAAAAAAAAAAAACCCAAACAAATATTATGGGAAGATGGCTGACGGACTGAGAGAAAGATACAGGGTGAGAAAAGCCCGTGGGGAAACAAGGACCAGCTTCTGCCATGAGTGTCCTGAGCCCAGTGTAGGGCTCTGATGCCTGGAGCCTGTATTCCCAAGACTCCCAAGAGTCCCTTTACCTCCCCAGATCCGGGACAGCTTGGGTGAGAGCAGGGTGTGTGGAGAGGTAGGTACATCTCCTAAAATCACCACGGCTGTGGGAATAGAGCCTGGAAGGAGAGAGGCTGGGAATGCAAGAGCCTTGAAAGAAGACGGATCAGACCACAAGGGGTCTCAGTCAAGGGCAGGCCTTACGGCAAACTCACTGGTGGTTTGGCAGAAAGTCCGCCAGTTACCAGCATGGCTGCCACTTAGTGAGTAGCATTTAGAAGGCAGGTGGCATGGAATCTGGGGGCAGAACGTCCGGAAGAGCGAAGGCAAGACCAGAGTATGGGTGGAGGAAAGTCTTTTTTGCCCTTGGGTGATGGCATCTCCATAAAGGGGGTCTGAGTCACCAGGGAAGACGTGGATGACAGGGACGGGCTTTTCACATCACCCTCTCTCATTTCCTCTCCAGTCATTTGGTATTTTTGAGCTCTCTACCCTTTGTCCCCTTTTCCTGCCCCCAGCAAACCCAGCTAATGAGTGTGTGTGCGAGCATGTTTTTCTGCCCAGGCACAATCACCTCTCAGAGCGGTATTAGCCGAAAACAAAGGAAACGGCTATGATTAGTCCAAATTTGAGCCACAGAAATAGTTCTTGCATATATTTAACCAACTGAGTAAAACAATCTAAAGAAAAACAGGCATAAAGTCTTCATACTACTGAGCAGCAGTAATGGACGGAGGAGTTGAGCACTGTCCCCAGCTGTCATTGTACTTTTCATACCTTATTTGGGTCAAAGGGTCTACTCTGAGACAGGGCTAGAGAAGGTTACATAGTCATTGGCTAAGAGCCAAGGGAAACTGCAGTTAGGACATGCCCCGGAGTCACATGATTACCTTGCCTCAAGTGCTCTTAGCTGTCCGAGCACCTGTCCTGCTCAGCTTACAGAATCTTACCTGCCCCTTATCCCATGGTCACTCAGGCAAGCCTTCCAGAATTCAATCTGCAACCGCCTTGGGAGACCTTGAGAGGGCCCTGAAGTCCCTTGTATGCGGCCCCGGGCGGTCGCTAAGGAGCTCGCCCTAGTTCTCTGCTCTGCTTCTCTGGGATCTGCCTGCTTTTCTAGTGCTTTAAAGTCTGCTGATACGGAACCTTGAATGCTCGCCCTCCCAATGTAGTGACGTTTGGGTTACTCCTCTCTAGTCAACATGGAACCCTGACTGATGGCTGCTGTGGATTAGCTAGCTACATAACGTTCGGAATCCATTGCAAGATGAAAACGCTTTAACAAGCGCTTGAAAGGTTCAGGATAAGAAAGGTGAAGCGTTAGTCTAAATGCATGCTTCTGAGAGTGCAGAGCTGGCTGGCTCAGGGGCAGAGGCAGACTAGAAGTGTCCATCATCTGAGTCCCAGCTGCCCTTCTGGGCCAGCCCCCTCAGGACTTGCTGCTTCCACTGGGTTCACTGAGGGACTTTGGTACAGGAAGGCATTAGGAACCAGACACAAAATTTTAAAAAGGAGTCGAGCGGCCCCTGCTGGGTACAAAGGGGCACTGACGACAAACTCAAAAAAAAAAAAAAAAAAAAAGACAAACCAAAAAAATAAAGGGGGGGGGGCAACCAACCCCCTCCCCCCCAACCGAATGAGACCATCTTTTTTTTTTTTGGTTGCAATTATATTTTGGTAATTTAACAGGACTATTTACTGTTTCATATATCTAAGGTCCCCTAATAAGACTTTTCAGTTCTGTCTCTGTTCACAGGAAAATTCTGAGAATTTTGATGGGATTTTCTAGGGCACTGATGTGGCTTTTGGCAAGGACATAGGGTTTGAGATGTGACAGTCTAGGTTGTAAGGCACTTACTATTTGGTGGCTTTTATAAGTCTTTTAACCTGCAACAAGCTAACTTTAACTTGGAATGACATTAAATTTTAAGCCGTCATCTCCTTTTCAAAGGACAGTGACATCTAGCTAAAAAGAAAAGGCAGGGCTCAAACCATTGAAGTGTTCCCTCCATCCCAGCTGCCCTTGTTACGATACCATGCAGGGGTGGGTCTAGGACGGGCTTCAGATGGCGGGCAGCTCCGGGCCTCTGGCTGTTTCTCAGGACAGAGGCTGTGTCTGCAGGCCCGAGTCCGGCTCAGAGAATTCAGTTCTGGGTTATAAGATAAGGCTCACACTGCTTGTGAGTCTCTTTAGAAGCGTACAGCCACAGTCCAGGGTTCTCACTGCCAGGAATACTGTGCAGTGGGCAAGCCTGGACCAGTCCACCCGGAAGAGCTATCCACAACTCCTCTACTTCCACCTCCACAGTCCAAGCCACCACCATCTTATTCAGTTCAGAGCTCTTTTGTCTTTGCACTTCCTGTCTTAACTGAAATCCATCTACTGGGGTGACTTGCATTAAACAAACAAACAACAACAACAATAACAACAACAACTCAAAGCCCAGTGGTGGTGTCTCACACCTTTAATCCCAGCACTTGGGAGGCAAACGCAGGAGCTCTGAGTTCCAGGCCAGCCAGGGTTTAGACAAAGAAAGTCTGTCTTGAAACCAAACCAAGCAAAATGAAACAAAAAGACAAAACCAAAAGGATCAGGCAGTCCCCAGCTCGGATTAAACCTTTCAATGACTCAGGAAATGTGGAGAAGCCTGTAGCCCACCCGGGTCCCTCGCTGGCAACACTGGTTCCACTTTGAGGCTTTGTGTTGTCTCTTGCTCTATGGTCAGCATTCACCCCTCATGGTTTTCCTGGGCCACTCACACGTCAGGTGTTGGTTCAGAAAGTCAGGGCAGGTACATTTTCTTTAAAGTGAATGAAATCTACTGGGATCTACTACGCTGTGCTTCATGAATATTCCTTTTCCTGTTTTTTTTTTTCCACCCATTCTCTAGCCACTGTGTCTCTGTATATTGGCTGCCAAAGGTACCCAGCTTGTGTCCTCTGGAGCGCTGTGTTTATACTGTCTCCAGGAGACGGCTGGAAGGGAGAGCCAATAACTGACATTTCACAGCAGTACATCTATCCCCAAGGCTTGATGCCATGGGTTCTTCTTATAGAAAAAGATTTATTCTTATGAGCGCCTTGCCTATTATGTGTACATACTCATCTCATGTGTGCAGTCCCCTCAGAGGCCAGAAGAAGGTAAGGAACCTCCCCGAAATGGGGTCACAGACAGGTATGAGCTGGCATGTGGGTGCCAGGAACAGAACCCAAGTCCTCTGCAAGAGCAGTAAGTGCTCTTAACCTCTTGAGTAATTTCTCCACCCCTGACAAATTTTTGTATAAATGTAGTACTAACTACTGGCTCGACAGTGTTTTATATTTGAAGGGGTTCTGAGGTATGAGATGCCATTATTACTCTGAATAGGAGTACTCCATTCAGGCAGAGAACCTCTCCGGTGGTACAAGGCCATGGCCATAGATAGAGAACAGAGGTAGCTGGCAGCTAACTGGGATTACAATACAAGCACATACCACCATGCCACAAAGTCCAGTTTTTACCGGAGTTGGGATCAAACTTAGGTACTGACTAAGCCATCCCCTAATTCTTCAGAGGTAACTTTTTAATCCGTACATTTATGCAGTGACTTAAAAACAGCCTGGGAATCTTAAGAATGCCAGTTATCAGTGAGTGGGGTATCTGCTCAGGGCACACCCACCTACAGGCTAAGTTCACTCAGAACACCTCCCAGGCATGGGAGTACGAGTCTGTGGTTCTCTTCATGTCTGGTTTCTTCTGTCTTTCCTGCTTGTATTTTCAACAACCTGTGCTGAAGGACACACGTAAGTAGTTGGGAAGTATTAAAATTTGACAGGAGCAAAACTGGAGCTGAGGGGTTGGGGATTTAGCTCAGTGGTAGAACGCTTGCCTAGCAAGCGCAAGGCCCTGGGTTCGGTCCCCAGCTCCGAAAAAAAAACCAAAAAAAAAAAAAAAAAAAAACCAAAAAAACAAAAAAACTGGAGCTGAAGGCAAACGTTTAATCAACTATGTTCAAACACAAGTGCCTGAATGACTGGCTAGTCATAGGCCTCAAGAGCCACATAGTCTGCATTCCTGAGAAGTCTCAGTTTCTCATTCAGAATATTTTCACGCTGTTGTTGGTAAAAAACCAAGTGGGTGGTATGTTTTTTTGAGTGTTGATTTATTACTAAAGATCTGAGTTTGGAGACAGAGAAAACATTTTTATCCGTGTATTTTTGAAAACCCCATCTGTGGGAAGGAGCCCAGCATCAGTTTCCAGTGGGTGGGACGTTCTCGTGGAGGCCCTGCAAGGCCAGGTCTGTCCACTTCATCTCCTGTTCTTTCACAGACTCTGTGGTGCCGCCGTTGTCTTGCTCAGGCTCAGGAAGCTCACTCTGGAAGGGAAGCATCCCCATAACAGCCATCAGGAAGTGTCCTTTCTATATACTTTTGAGATGGGTCTCATGTAGCCTAGGCTGGCCCCAAACTCACTATGTCATCCTGAACTGTGTTTCTGCACTGCTGGGGACTGAGCTCGGGGCCTGTCAAGTCACGCTACACTCTATCCCTGAGCCACACTCTCAGCCGATCACTCCCAAGTCTCTTTCCTATCCCCCTTAGAGGTGTGGACCTGGCCTTGCAGTTACTTCTGAAAACAGGAGTGCATTAGGAATTCAAGCCTGTGAGGGCCTAAGAACAGTCAGCATAGCTGATATGCATGTTCTAAAGAAAGAGTCAAAACAACAGATGTATGGAAGATATCAGAGGTTCTGTTCAGTGTGGCTTGCTTCCCCTTGCGGCATGGAATGCTAGGCCCTATGACTCTGGTTTTCGTACAAAAGGCAGTGGGGCAGGAGGGCTTAGGGCTGGCTTATTTGGGTGATGAGGTAACTCAAACCCTTGGTGGGGGATGCTTTGTTTCCACTCTCAAAAATTGGAGAAAGAAATGAGCTCTTTTTCATGTCTCTGCCTTGGGGGAAGATAGAGAGAAGACATTTATGTCTAGTGCATACTGTGTACGATGCTCAGTACTCCAGGGCACGCTGAGAACACTGACCAGAGTCAATGCTACTCTAGGGCACACTGAGAACACAGACCAGAGTCAATGCTACTCTAGGGCACACTGACCAGAGTCAATGCTACTCTAGGGCACGCTGAGAACACAGACCAGAGTCAATGCTACTCTAGGGCACGCTGAGAACACTGACCAGAGTCAATGCAGAGCCTACTGAAAATGCTTTAAGGGCCAATCTCACTTGCTGATATGTTTTCAAATACAGAAATTATATCAAGAAAAAAATGCTGCACCCAAAACACTTTAGTGACAATATAGGCTGGATAAGGGACAGTGACAATGTATCAGATGTGAGCTCCCCCTAGTGGGAAATCGCAGTAAAGACTAACTCCAAGCCCAAGAGCCATTTTCTTACCTAGATAAGCCGTGTGGCCACACTAGACCCACGCATGGCTCCAGAGTTCACGGATACCATGTATTTCTGTGCAATTCCCTCAACTTACACTCTGTGTTAGCAAACTACTGCTTAATATTCAGAATTAGGGTTTCCCACTTATATGATATGGAGGTAGTTTTCTTTTTAAAATTATGTTCAACAAACAGAACATGATATTTAGCTACAAGATGTATTTGAACCAGGTCCAGTAAAATGGTTCAGTGGGTAATGGCACTTGCTGCCAAGGCTGAGTTCTACACGCGTGTCATGGCACACAGGCACACACATACAAGAAAAACCCAAATGTGTTTGCGTCACATGCACCTGCTTTAAAAACGTAAAATGAGAGTCAACATTCTGTAAACGGATCCAGAGGTTTGTCATTCTCTAGTCCATTTAGAAACCTGACCTTAGTAATTATCTACAGGTCACAAAAAAGAAACAGGCCTTCGATTAAGAACTACTTTATCCAAAGGTACTGGTTTAATTTCATGCCCTCTAAGGGCACGCCAGGCTTCCTCAATTGATGTATCCTTTGGTTGGTGACTATTAATTCTTGTGATGAATACTACCATGTCAAACTAGTTGAAACATGCCCACCTAACACAAGTACCGTGAGCACAACATTCACGGGGGACTTCACCAACAGCTGCAGTTGTCTCAGCTGCTCCTGCCAAGCCAGAGTCTGTCCCTGAGGGTGCCTGTGGATTGGCCACAGACTTGCTCTCCTCAGAAGAAGGCAGATATGGGGAGTTCTAGGCCTGAACTCTCAGGCTCTGCACTTCCCTTCGGTATCGCTGTTGAACCTGAAGCCCAGGTCCTGAAGCCCTGCTTGGTGATGTGTACCGAGACCCAGCCATCCTGTTCCTGGAGACATCCTGTTACCTGCCAGACATGTGAGCCGTCCTGCACCGCCCAGCTCCAGCTAGTCTGCTGGCTGACAGGGCAGTGCCAGCAAGCCTGGCCTTAGATGGCTGAACTGGTGTGGACCAGAGTTCCCCACTGAGTTATAACACCATGACCAAGCAGTTGTTATTGTAAGCCACTAAGTTTCAGGATGGTTTGTTAATGCAGCAAAAGTTTAACAGTTAGACGCATTCCTTTAGAATCACAAAATTGTATGGATGAGCAACAGGACCAGGCTGCCACCAGGAAGTCAGCAGAGGGATGTCCCTCTTCATTCCCAACCACATTCCTTAAACCTTGCTGTGCGGAGCAGTAAGTCACTGCCCTTTTCTTGGTGCTGTTCTGGCTTTCCTCCCATGCCTAGGCTGCTGCATTGCAGAAGCATCCTACTTGGTGCCCCCTGGCCCTTTCTTCTGTCAGGCTGTCTCTGCAACGCTACAAATCCTTTCTGAAAGACACATGTGAGATGGCACCTTCGCTCCACGGACCTTTCATCCCTAGATCCCAGAGAAGGAGGCCTAAGTGGGGCACAAACACCTTCTCAAAAACTATGCCCAACTTTTTGCCTCCTAACTACAAAGGTAATTACAGCCCACTGCTTCACCATCTCCCATCGTGCTTTAAAATCTCCGCCTGCTACACTCTCCGCTACAGTACCCTGTGTAGCACACTACACTCCTGGTTCTTCCGTGAGCCTTACGACTTCTCTGAAGCATTTCTACTGCATACCAGGCCTCTAGCCATTCCCCACTTGGCTACTCATTCCCTCTGCTTGGTAGTGTCATTAGGTAGCAACCTGCCTCTCTCTCTCGATCCCTGGCCCCCAACAGGAACTTTATCTTATAACCTTATATAACCTTAGGGCACACAGTAGATGTTGGAGAAGATGGATGGACGGACGGACGGACGGACAGAAGCTTACAGACTTTGAGCTTTGCAGACTGAGACATGAAATCTGACCTACTAGTCACTAGTCTTGAGGTAAATGCGCCTCTCTTTTCCTACTTTTTTCTTGCCAAATGGAGATACCCCTGCCTCCCCTGTAACTGTCTTCAGGATTACAGATAATGCCAGCCTTGAAACTGGTAATACATGGTGGCTACAATTCTTACTATTTTATTGTCCTGAACTGTGACTAAGCCGTGATTGACTGGCCACTGAACGCATTCCCACCTCATTCCCACCTCCTACTCTAGAAAGAGAGTGCAGGTGAGCTGAGTATTTTCTTTGTAAAGTAGCAGCAGCAGGCAGTGTTCCTGGAAGTTATGCACTGTTCAGAGAAAGTCCCCAGACTCTGTTTTCCTTGTCTTTTGTTAGGCCTTTGTAACATCAATAAGAGTTTAAAAAAAAAAAATCTACATAAGCAAAAGCTCAACCTTTTAAGGGAGTTTCCCAGAGATCAGCAAAGAAAAGGTGTCATGAGAGCTTGTATGTCAGAAGGCCGAAGGGGAGAGGCAAGGCAGACTCTAGGCAGCTAGTTGCCAGTGTTTCAGAAACGCCAAGGGAGGGGCTGAGAGGCGGCTCAGAGGTTAAGGGCTCCACTGCTTTTGCAGAGGACACTGTTTGGTTTTTGGCACTCACTTTGGGTGGTTCACACCTGCCTTTAACTCTAGCTCCAAGGGATCCAACACCCTCTTCCCGCCTCTGAGGGCACCTGCACTTACACACTCCCTCACTGTACCCCAGACACTCACATCACACACACTCACACAGACACAAATGGAAATAAACCCTAAGGGCTGGGGGGTGGCTCAGTGGTAAGATCACCTACTGCTCTTCTAGAGGCTCCAAGCTTTGTTCTCAGCACCTATGCCAAGTGACCTCTAACTACCTGTACGTCCAGCTCCAGGGATTTGACGCCTTCTTCTGTCCCTCTCCCCACCTGCACATGGTGGCAGACATTCTCACATACATATATACATATAAATAAAAACAAATAAACCTTAAAACAAGAACAAAAAAGACTGATAAGCCAGCATGCTCCTTGCTCCTGGGTGTGATGTGCTAAACTCACACTTGGCCTCCCTCGGGCTTTGGCCTTCCTGGGCTTTGGCCTCCCTCTGGGCTTTTGTGGCTCCAAGTATCTGGGCTCCAGTCCTGATGTGATCTCTAATGAAGTTGGTTACACCAGCCAGTTGGGTTCCTGGGCCCTAAGCTTTCACTTCCCACCAACCCCCACTGAGTCTCCCCACATTCTCTCTCAGACTCCTTTTCCTGAGCCCCAATTACAACCCACCAGTGGAATCGCTACATCCTCATATGGCAGCTTGTCCTCCCGCCAAGCGTCGTCAATAAGATCCAAGATCCTTCCATCTCGCTGTACCTCACTGTCCATCCTCCTGCAGCTTTGATCTTGTCAGGTCTGTAAGCCAAAGAGGTAATTTTTTTTAACACTATGAAGGTACAGTATAATCCAGTACCAGGATTGCTTTTAGCTTGAAACTGGTTTTGTTACTGTATTTAACATCACCCCAGGAGAGTCCCATCTTGTGTCAGATGACATCAAGGCCACAGTTCTCACCTCTGCTGACAGGTGCTTGATGGATTAGGCTGCCGTGTAACCAGAGGGCAAACTTGTCTTCTGAATAAGGTCCTTTCTTTTATCTTTATGATCTTACAGAATCACCCTTCCCTGCTTGTGATGTCTTCGATGAGTCTCTGACTTGACTCAGACTGGCTTGGTCTGAGTGTCATCTCCTGCTCCTTAAGCCCTCCCCCACTATTTGGCACAAGTCTCCACCTGTCTTATTCAAACACTGGCATTTTTAAGGCACAGGAGCTAAGGGAACATGCTGGGTGACACTGAACTGGGAATCATAAGGTGACCAACCATAGGCCAGCTGCTAATCCTTAGCGCAGGAACAATGTGGGCAGTTAGGCTTACCCAGGGAACCACTTCCTTTCTTAAAGAGCATCCAGACTGAACTCAACAGTAAAAGTTTAAGATCAACGGTGGCAGTTCCAGGTTCTTTGTCCCCTTGGGCTTCCTCCTTTTTGTTTTTTGAGAGTCTCAAATTCTCTGTAACCGAAAGCAGCCTTAAGCTCCTAATCCTCCTGCCTCTACCAATGGGATTACAGGCCTGTGCCACCGTCTCTGCTTTGTGAGGTATTGGGAACAGACCCAGGGCTTTGTGTATACAGGTTAAGCACGCTGACAACTGACTTACATCCCCAGCTGAGGGGGATCCTGCAGGAGTCCAGGGAGGTGAGGATGAAGTGAAATTTCACCAGTCTGGCTTAGACTTGGGGAGTTTGATGCCAGGAGGTTTATTTCTAACGGACTTAAACTGGTATGATTTGAAAAAGAGTTTCCTGGTATAACAATTTCTGGTGCACAAGAAAGTGTAATTACATTAAAACTGCACTTAGGGTCCACGACATTCCTTCCAAGAAGGCGGGTTCTAGAGATAGGTACTGGGGTCCAAGGAAGGTCTCAGTCATACAGCAAGAGAGTTCACCTGGGCTATCAGCGACCTTCGCCCTGGCTGTAGGAGCCTGATGTGGTCTGGCCCAACAGATCACTCAGATTACAGGACTGTTAATCACTTCCAATTCCCAGCTCTTTGGATAGAAGAACAGGTTTTACATCTTACCATTGGAAAAACAATCCTGCACGTTTAACATTTTCCCTGGATATTTGTGGGTGCAGGGATCTTTGTGCTGCGATCCCAACATCCAGCCTTCATCCTTCTTGAAAAAAAAAAAAAAAAACCCTGTTTATTTGTGTATGTACATGTGGAAGTCAAAGGACAACGTGGCGATTTTGGTTCTCTTCTTCCATCAAGTGGGTCCCAGAGATTGAACTCAGGTTGCCTGTAAGCCACTAGGCCGTCTTGTTGGCTTTCCTCAGTGTCTGTTCCAAAGGCTCAGGATGCTTGCTTAGGCCCCTGACCACAGACTGCTTCACATGTTTCTCCTCAAACTGTTGCAGTCTAACTCAAAAGACTGGTCGTCAAGCAGTGCTTTTTGGGTTTCTGGCTTCCAAGTTTGTTCCTTATCACAGACACAGCCTATTGTGCTTCTTGCCACAAAGTGGCAACCCAAGGAAAGGTCCTAAGGGTTAGCACCAGTAGCTCTCTCAGGAACTGCTGTTTCTGAGAGAAGGGAGACTCAAGCAAGAAACAAACTTTGCCATACGGCTATGTGCTTGTCTCCAATGGTGTAAAGGCAAAGCTAGCACTATCTACCGAGTCTGCAGGAGGGAAAGGGCTTTCACTTTAAAAAATTAAACAAGATGGGGCCCAGAAGGAGGTTCAGTGGACTGAAGTGCTTGCTGTGCAAACAAGGGACCTGACTTCAGATTGCTGGCACCCACGTAAAAAGCCTGGCACGATGGCACACACTTGTGTCCTCCGGGAGGCTGCCAGGCAGTCTAGTTGAATCAGAAAGTTCCAGGTTTAGTTTAAGATTCAAAGTAATAAAGGAAGACACAGACGTTGACCTCTGACCTCTACACTCATCTACGACTCCACCTGTAGGCAGAAACCACACCTTTTTTGTCTGCTCATGCACACAGACACACCACACACCCGCATACAAACACTGAAGCCAAAGGTGGTCAGCTCCTCCTGCTGAGTGAAAACCAGGTGATGGCTTAGCAGTTTTCCTCAGACTTAACCAGACCCTAGCTAGTGGATAATGCAAAGCTAGCTGAAGAGCCACTTCTAGTCACTCCTCTAGGGCTTGACAAGTTTCCTCCCCTTTCCTGTCAATCTTTTGTTTTTATAGCTGTGTCTTGGGCTACATTTCATTCTTTCCTGTACTGATTTTCCCAGTCCTATACAGACTGCATCCTTTTCTAAAGTGTTCTGACTTCCTTCCAGTTTTTTAGCAGGCTCTTTGTCCTTGAATGCTTTGTTGCTCACATTAAATGATCTATGAAACAAGTTAGGTCAGCTTTGTGATTGACTGGCAGAGTCCTACTGTCTCCAGTGGTAATGCGGTGATTCCCAATCTTTCAACAAGCTGGCCTCAATGTTTGTTTGTTTGTTTTTTAATTATTTATTATGTATATATCATACAGCTCTCTGCCTGCATGTATGCCTGCAGACCAGAAGAGGGCACCAGATCTCATTACAGATGGTTGTGAGCCACCATGTGGTTGCTGGGAATTGAACTCAGGACCTCTAGAAGAGTAGACAGTGTTTTTAACCCCTGAGCCATCTCTCTGAGCCTGGCCTCATGATTTTTTAACTCCCTGAGCCCGGCCTCAATGTTTTTTAACACGACCCTCTCCCACATGCCTACAAACCGGCTTGCTTTTTACCCACCCACTGTACTTCATCAGTTATGCTTGCTCGTCCTTCTAAACAACAGGAACCGCGGCAGGGCTTTGGAGTCTACATCTATTTTCCTGGGTCAGGTGATCGGGTGCTCCCCCTGGGAAAAGCAAGCACAGGCAATGCCCCAAACCCTTACGACACAGCATAACCTCTCTAGGTTTCTTAAACTTTTTGTACTCTTCTCTTACTATGCCCGGTCCTCCAGATAAATTCTCAGCTCTCAGATTGTCTTGATCTCTGAGCACAATATGTGACAACAGGAGTTTTTTTGTCCAGACATCTCTTTCTAGATATTAGATGCGTACGTCCTATGAGACATACTCACGTTTTATGTATTTTCACAATCACAGCTTTGTAAATGTATTTCTAAGCTAAAAGCACGGGGGCCGATACTAAAATTGGCCTTCGCAGGCCACCATCTTGGGTCACTAGACGCAGAACCACCCGCTGCAGCCGTTTCCGGTTCGAGTGCTGGAGCTACTACGTGCGGAAGTGCAAGGGGGAGGTCGAGCGTCGCCATGGGTGCTCCGTTCCACTCCGCACAGCGTGCAGTAAAGAAGTGGCTCTGAAGGTCGGTTGAGAGTACCGGCCTGCGCTTCTGGAAGCGCTGAACGACTGAAGTCGAGGGCGAACGCTTGGCTACTCTCAGAAACCCGGGCGGCGGGCGCGAAAAACCCTTACCCACAGAGCGCGCGTCGGCTTCCTCCGGGCCCCGCCCTTCTTCCGGGTCACGTGACGCACGGCGCTCTCATACCCCGTATGTAGGTGAGTCCATTCGCTGCTGTAGGGGGCGGGACGAACGTCGATTTATTGTGACGTGCGCGCGTTCCCGGTCAGAGGAACGGCGGGCAGGCCCCGGGGCGCGCTCTGCCGGGGGCGCGCTCCGTAACCGACCGCATGCCCCTAAGACGGGCGAGCTGCGGCTTGTTGTGCGTTTGCGGCCCTGGCCACCGTGGTGCCGCTAACCTTCTGGCCGCATGGCCCGGGGCCGCAGTTCGTTGCGGCCCACCTACCGCGGGGGCCTCCACTGCACGCCCACTGCTGTCCGGCCGCTGCGTCCCTGGGTTCCTCCGTCTCCTCCCTATGGGGCTCTGAGCTGACCGGCCAGGTGCTACGGCCAGCGGGAGGGCGGGTTGCTTCGCTCCCGGGGAGGAACCCTGCTGCTACGGGTGTAGGACCAGGCCTTAGCATTAGCCACTCAGCGTGAAGTCCGCAGGGTTCCCTCGTAATGTTCGTAGGAAAGGTGCGGGAACCCCTGATGCAGGCGAATTGCGGAACGCTTTCAAGTCGAGTGAAAGTTTTGAAAGAGCAGTTCGATAACAACGCTTTACGCGGAGACACTTGACCGTGAATGGATTGATTGGAAAGGGCTTTTGTACTTCACAGAATCGTGGGGTTACAGAGTTTTCATTTATAAACTGTACACTTATTGCTCAAAGCGATCCCCTTTCTCTCCAACTAGCACCGGCTCTCCTTTGTTGCTCTGGTCGACCAGGCTGGCCTCATTGTAGATGGACCTACCTCTGCCTGCTAGTTAAGGATCTGCACCACCTCGCCTGGCTTTTTGAGTTCTCTTTCTTGAGGCCAATTTAGAGTTTTAAAATGTATTACTTTATTAAAGCAGGGTAGGTGCTCTTTGTACAATTCTTCGAACATTTGCATTTATTTTGTATTTATATTTTGTAAGTCAAAGATCAATGGCTTTAATTATCTAACTATTTACACCTACTCTTAAAGGCTGTAGCTTAGTGATACGATGAAACGAATTATCTTCGTTTCATTCATGAATTATATTCATTCATTGGAATGCAGCGCCATTTTTAGGTAATTTTTGTCCCTGCTTCTTGTCTTTCACTGTGCCGTCCTCAGCGATCAGTTAAGGAGGTTGTCAAACTAAAATGGGTTAGAGATTTATAAACAGATGCATGTCCCTTTAGAATGTGTATCTGCTGATGCTGTTTCCTCCTGTGGGGAGGTAGGGGACAGTTCCTTAGGCCTTCCTGTCCTGTGTAGTGGCTGATGGTGACAGCATTAGTCCACACTATCATAGCTAACATAGTTAAGGTACTCTCCATGCCAAAGGCTAGATTTGCTTTTTTAAGTTTTACAAAATCACGGTGCTATCTTTATATCAGTACAAATTTATAACAAATACACAATATCAATATCCAATGGGTTCAGGGTTTTTCAGCTACTCCATATGTGCTTGAAATTGAAATACTGTGCTTGGACCAGATTTCCTGCAGAGAACTGTCTGTTGCCTTCGATTGCTAGGCCTTTAAAGCCCTCTAATCTATAGCATTTTCTTACCTCCATTTATCATTCAGATTTAACTGATTGTATATATTTTTGACTATGTTCCTCTACTCTTCTATGACCTCTCCTCCACTGGCTAAATCTTGAATTACACTGTCCAGTGTGGCAGTCATCAGCCAGTCCTGATATTTTAAATGAAATAAAAGTTTGGTTCCTCAATTGCGTTAGCCACATTTGATATACCCAGCGTTCACAGGTTGCCTAGTGGCTACTGTTTGATCAATACAGATAAAATGTTTCCATAATTACAGAAAGTTCTGTTGAAATACAATGATCTTTTGAAATAGTGTTAGATTCAACCTTGATTTTTGATTGGAGGTATAAGAAAAACGTAATAGTTATAGGCTTTATATTATGAAAATTATCGGTTGCATTCATTATCAGGGAGACTTGTAATGTCTGAGTCATCCCACTTGGGATGTTGAGATTAAGCTGTGTATGTAGTGGTTCCTATGCTGTCTGCTCAGTTGATCCACCATGAAATTGCCCAGGAGCCCTTTGGTCAATAGAGAGATTTAACATGGCTAATAGTGCCCAGGTCTGTTACTGCAGGACAGCCACGGTCATGCGCCCAGTGCACTCTTATCTGACTATCCTGAATACAGCTTATCCAGGAATAGCAAGAAAATGCTTAACTCTGTTCCTTTCCTTTCAGACTACAGCAATGAATTGGTGGCCTAGCAACCTCCAAAGGTAACCCAAGGGCTCTACCTTAAAACAGATAAACTTGAATGTGTTTAAATCTGTAGTTTAGCAACCTCCAAAAGTAACCCAAGGGCGTTACCTTAAAAACAAACCAACAAACCAACAAACCAATAGACTTTAATGTGTTTAAATTGTTTGAACATATAACAATTTTTTTTTAAAAAGGATTATTTATTTTAGGTGAGTATATCGTAGTTGTCTTCAGACACACCAGAAGAGGGCAGATGGTTGTGAGCCACCATGTGGTTGCTGGGAATTGAACTCAGGACATCTGCAAGAGCAGTCAGTGCTCTTTACCACTGAGCCATCTCTCCAGCCCAACAATTTCCGGTATTTTTTTGATACTGGAAATTGTTTTGTTTCTAGCTAATAGGTACCCTTCAAGACCAACAGTTGTGATAATTTCCTCCGAGGTTTGCTTTGGCGGGGTTTTGGAGTCAGGCTGTCCTTGATCTTACTATGTAGCCAAGGATGATCTTGAATGTGATCTTCCTGCTTCCACTTCCCATGTGCTAGGGTTCCAGGTGTGGGCATCATGCCCAGGCTGGTGCTGCTGCTGCTGCTTTCCCTTTCTGAGCAGTAGGTATAAAATGCTGTCATAGCCCCTACGAAACCCCAAGCCCAGGCTGTGCTGTAGATGCCTCCACCTGATTACTTCCCTGCATAGGCTCAGTTTGTTCCTCAGCAAATACACACCCAAAGGCAAACACGCTTCTTTTTATTGCTATGTAGCTTGCTGTTTTCACCTTATCTCAGGCCCTCCATAGAAGTGTGTGGTGATTGTTACCTCTTTTTACAGCGTCACAGAGCTCTATGTTAGTATTTGACGCTGGTGGTCAGGGGTGGCAGATCGTCAACGAGTTTTTGCTTAAGTCTGTATTGAATATTAGGAACACAGAATACTCAGCCACAGTCACGTGGCACCACCAAAGAGGAAACAGGTGACTTGTTGAGTAAATGCAGGCCATGTTGGCTAGGGACAGAGTCAGTGATTGGCTGTGAGAAACCAAATATCTGCAGGAAATCTCAGTCCTCCCTGTGTATCTGATCCTAGAGAAGGGTAGGGTGTTGTTAAAGAAACACACTTCACATTAGCAGACGTTGTTCAGGGCACGTTGCTGGTCATCTCTGCCTGTTTTAGACTAGAATTCCTCTGTCTCAATCCTAGGATTTAAGTTTTGACCTGGTGGCTTTTCCTGTATTTGAGCAGTTTTATCACAGTGCTGCTGCCACCTAGTGGCCATTAGGCAATATGCTTCAGTTTTATTTTGTTGCCCACTGAGAAGGCAGTGATGTAAAAGATGGCCCACTGCTTGGGACTGGGGGGGGGGGGGGGGTCACATCACCTGGATTTGAACTTAAGGAATATAACCTATAGCTTTACATAGTTAAACCGTTCTCCCTGTTTCATCAAAGTGGTAGCACCTGCCTTTTACAAGGAAGATAGAAAGTATAAGAGGCAGGTAAAGGGAACACTCGCTAAAGTTTAGCATATATTACACACATTGTTAATACTCATAGCATATATTACACACATTGTTAATATTCATACACGAATGCCAAAATTATATATTATTAAATAGATTATTGTTTAAGAATGGCATGACCAAAAGAGGTATATTTTTAGTAGGAGTAATTTTGAGAGATAATTATAAAAAAAAGGATGAAATGAAGACCTTGGCAGTCACTGTTCATACCCTTCATTTTACAGATGGAAAAACCGAAGTTCGACGACACAAAGCTGGTTAGTTGCAGAGCAGAATTGCTTTCTGGGCCTCTGTCTAGTGTTGACTCTACAGCCTCCCAGTGGTGGAGCAGAGCAAAGGCTGGGTCTGGGCGGCTCTGCACTTTGACTCTTACTGTGGTTTAGAAGAAAGTGGAATAAAGTGTGGAGGCCTCTCCTGTAGGGCTGTACTTTGGGTCTTGGTGGACTATATCAAGAACACTGGTTGGAGGGAAGAGCCCACAGTCCTCGTGAGGACATGTAGAGATGGGTGCAGATACGCACACTAGTTGTACATCTGGTCTCCTCCTCCATGTCTGTGTCTCTAGAATCATCTGCGTGTCTTCTGTCTGTGCATTCATCACCCGGGGATGCTGACATTTTGTTTCTTTTTTCATCCCACATTGGGATATTTCTTGGGAAGGGGCATGTCTTTTATTTTTACGTAGAGAGGTATTTGTACAACCCGAACTGTTTGTTCTCTGAGAAGCAGATTATATCTGGAAAGGCTTCTGGAAAAGCATTAGGACAGAGGGACCAAATATCTACACCCTAACCTCTTGCCTTGTCTGTAATTCAGGGTTGACTCGAAACTTTGAAAACTGAGGGAAAGGGACTTTCTTTTTTCTTTTTAAGTTTTATTTTATGTACATGAGAGTTTTGCCTGCTTGCTTATCTCAACACTATGCACATACTTGGTAATGCCTTGAAACTAAGTTTGTGGAGAGTTATGAGCTGCCATGTGGGTGCTGGAAATCAAACCTGGGTCCTCTGCGAGAATAACGTGCTTTCTTTCTAGCCCTTTGTTCAGAATGAAAGATGGTCTGCTAAAGACCCTCTGAGGATTTCTGAAGAAGAGAAACTTACCACACAACTCATGATACTTCTGAGTTTAGGGTTATTCTTTCTTCATGGTGTGAATTTCTCTTTTCAGACCATCTTTTCTGTCTGCTCTCGTTTTCCTTTGAGGTCCTTCTTGGCAGTCCTGCAGCTGTGAGCAGTTTGCTTAAGGGGAGATGCAGGTTCCTAAGGCAAGCAGCAATGCCATGTTAAAATACAGGTCTCAACTCTGGGCCTCAGAGATGAGTAACATTGGTTTTCTGTCACCGAGAAACCAGTAGTTTAGAAAGAAGGAGGGATGTGCTAAACCTTTATTTTCAAATTCTATGTAATTTGGCATGAAGAGTGGGGGACATATGTCAGAAACAGTAATTGTTATGTTAGTGAAAACCACTGCTTTCCTTTCATCAGTGGTCCTGGTTTATTCCTCTCATTTTGTGGAGGGGTTTGTATTAATGCGCCTTGAGAGAAAATAACTTTACCCTAACATTCTTTAAGAATGAGGCATAGATGGGTTAGAAGGAGGGCTCAGCAGTTAAGAGGACCAGAATTTGGTTCACAGATGTAGATCTGGAGCTCCAATGCCTCTGGCTTCCAAGGACACATGTCCATACACCCATGCATAAGCACATAGTTAAAAATAAGTCTTGACTACAACAATAGAAAGTCAGGCCTGGTGGCTAACACCTTAAATTCTATCACTCAGAAGGCAGCTGGATCTCTCGGAGTTCAAAGCCAGCTTGGTTGGTCTACATGCATAGCTGGTTCTAGGCCAGCCAGGGCTACATAGACCTGAGACGGTATCTCAAAAATTAAGGTTAAACAGTAAAAAAAAGGCTTAGAGTAATGTGGTGTTTCATTGACTTTGTAGGCTAGTTTCAGCAGCAGTTAGGATTTTATTTGCTTTTAGGATGTATTTGGTGCTAGCATTTCTAAATGATACTCCTTGCTTCTGTAGCCATCCTAGGCTGCTTCGTATTTTCTCACTATGATTGCTTTTGCTTACCTAACTTAAGTTTCCCAACTTGTTGGAATTCAGAACAGAGATTGATTTTTCTCACTCTTCTTTTCCTTTTCTTTTTTTCCTAGTTGCCAAAACAAAGGGGATTTGGCGATGGAGGCCTTGTTGGAAGGAATACAAACTCGGGGGCATAGTGGGTAAGTTTGCCTTTGACTGTGAGCTCATTGCAGTTTACAAACTTGTCTGGCTTCTGTTAGACCAAAGGTAAGCTGAGCTGTGGCACGTTTGTGGACAGCATCCCACCTGTATCATTGCCTTCTCTCAGCAGTACTAGGGAGCACTGGCTTCTATCCTCGCTTGAGTTCCCCTGCAGCTCAGAAGGGCATCCGTGGCTTGAGCAGTGAGGTAGGCTGCTGTGTGTTCCAAGCAACAGTTGGAATTAACAGCAGTAGATCTTGCTCATTTTTTAAAAGAGGTTTATTTATTTTATGTATAAACTGTCGCTGTCTTCAGAGACCCCAAAGAGGGCATCACATCCCATTACAGATGGTTGTGAGCCACCATGTGGTTGCTGGGAATTGAACTCAGGACCTCTGGAAGTACAGTTGGTGCTCTTAACCACTGAGCCATCTCTCCAGCCCAAGGATGAGTGTCTCGAAACAGCTCTTTTTCTGCATTTTAGCCTGTTTGCTACCAGTGCTGTTCATTTTGGCTGAAAGAGATTCGACATAGGCTTGCCTAGATCTTCCCAAAAGAATCCCCTAAATATCCCAGAAGACCTGGTTAGTAGCTCTGCAGGGCTCACTTTGCAGATGTAAATCATCCATCTGTGTTTCACCAAGTGAGCTCGGTTTTAGGTTACTCATTAGAGGAGGGCAAAATACTGTGTGGAGTTAAGCAGCACAGCATATGACAGCATGAGAAGCGAGGGCCCAGGCACCCTGGGCTTTGCTTCTGTAATGTTTTAGCTCTTCAGACAGGTTTCGTCTGTGATATTTTTTATCTGTGAAATATGAGAAACCACTTGGGCATGAATTGTGTCTGGTCTGTTGGTGTTTGTAGGGGATTTTTGACATCCTGTGAAGCAGAATTGCAAGAGCTCATGAAACAGATCGATATAATGGTGGCTCATAAGAAATCTGAGTGGGAGGGGCAGACACATGCTCTGGAGACTTGTTTGGACATGCGCGATCGGGAGCTGAAGGCTCTGAGGAGTCAGCTGGACATGAAGCACAAAGAGGTAGAGTGGCTCCTTCCCTTCCCTTGTTATCTTGACTCTGGCTTCTAAATTATACATGGTCCAGTAAACCCATGTGCATGCATGTATGTAATACACCCATGTGCATGCATGTATGTAATACACCCATGTGCATGCATGTATGTAATACACCCATGTGCATGCATGTATGTAATACACCCATGTGCATGCATGTATGTAATACACCCATGTGCATGCATGTATGTAATACACCCATGTGCATGCATGTATGTAATACACCCATGTGCATGCATGTATGTAATACACCCATGTGCATGCATGTATGTAATACACCCATGTGCATGCATGTATGTAATACACCCATGTGCATGCATGTATGTAATACACCCATGTGCATGCATGTATGTAATACACCCATGTGCATGCATGTATGTAATACACCCATGTGCATGCATGTATGTAATACACCCATGTGCATGCATGTATGTAATACACTGGAGCAACCCACGCCCAGACCCTGGATTCATCTTTGTGGTAGTTTAACCTTTTATGCCAAACATGTTTCTTTTTTTTTTTTTTTTTTTTTTCAAACTCTAGATCTTTTATTTTGTTGTTCTATATGAAGATTAGGAAGAAAAGAACCAAAGAAGTTGATGTAGATGAGCCTGGGGTAGCAGCCTGCTCTGAGCAAATCAAAGGTGTTATCAGCTTCCTTGTTGAGTTTTACCGTATTGGTGTCTCTGTGGGTGGCCAGTAGCACTCCTTAAGTGACAGTTTGCTGTTTGCTCGCTTGCTTGCTTCTTTGGCCAAACATGTTTCTTAAGTGCTTTTTATTTTATTAAACAAAAAAAGCATTTGTTTACCAAGTTAGATTTGTTTGTTTGGTGTTTTTTTTGTTGTTGTTGTTGTTGCTGTTGTTGTTGTTTTTGTTTTTTCAAGACAGGGTTTCTCTGTGTAGCTCTGGCTGTTCTGGTTCTAGCTCTGTAGACTAGGCTAGTGTGGAACTCAGAGATCTGCCTGCCTCTGCCTCCTGAGTGCTCAGATTAAAGGTGTGTGCACCACCACCCAACCTTATTCTAATTCTTATGTTTTCTTTTTTTGTTTGTTTGTTTTTTTAAGATTTATTTTACGTGTATGAGTATTTTGCCTGCATGCACATATATGTGTACCATATGTATGCCTGATGCCACAGATTCTCTAGAACTGGAGTTACAGACGTTGTGAGCTGCCATGTGGGATACTGGGAATTCAACCTGGGTCCCTTAGAGGAGCAGCCAGTGCTTCTAACCACTGAGCCATTTCTCTAGTCCCCTTACAGTGTTTTAGAAGGCAATTCATTATGAAAGTGTAAAAATATTAGTATTTGTTTCAAGGACCATTATACTTTTGGAAACATAGAATGCATACTTTATTTAAGAAAATGTCAGTGGAGACTAGGCTCTTGCTTTGTTGGTCAAGTGCTTACTGTACAACTCTAAGACCCTAGGTTTGCATCCCCAGAGGTCTTGTAATATAGCCAAGCATGGTGGTGTACATCTGCAACCCTAGCACACAAGAGTAATGGGAGAAGGCTTACATACTCTTTGTATAGCTTTCGTCATCTTTCATGTCCGCGTTAGCATCATAGGGGTTGGTTCTGGCTTCCCTTGTGAAGTCAGGTGAAAGCAAAGTTGATGACATAGGGGTATGGGTCAGCACTAGAGTGCTTGCCTAGCATGCCGGAAGTCTTAGGTCCAGTTCCAGCACTACTCTACCACCCCCCCAACCCCTCCCCACACAAATGTAAGGTAGTCCTTGTTTTATTGTTTGCCTCTTTTGCCAGAGTTAAACCAATGAGAGCTGGAGAGGCAGCTCAGTGATGGGGTGTGCTTAGCATGCGCAGTCCTGGCCAGCATCCTCAGCATTGTAAGCTAAGTTAGGGAGACCCACTGCAGATGGACCTTTCTTAAACTAAGGGAGAAGGAAGAAAAAAAGTCATTTCCAGTCCCACCATCCACTAATGTTGGAAGTGTTGTGGGAGGTTTAAGAAATTTCCTGGCTTACTCCTTAACTTAGCTGTACAGTAGGAGAACACTGGATACTGGAAGGGAAGCAGGAAGCAGTGAGGAGGAAGCATTGTCTCTGAGTTTCCATATAGATTAGTCTGGACAGGATAAGAGCTGTGTGGGTAAATGCTAACCCCAAGGCTCACACTCGTCCGCCAGACTGGCCTGCATGGCGTTTGCCCTCCTGAAGGCTGGTATTCTACCAGGGCAGACAACACAAAATTGTGATTTGGTTGATGATACTGTATACATGTGTGAAATTTTCAAAGAATTAAAAAGTTATCACCCAGTGGTTGGCCATTTGTACTCAGAGTCAAATAACACTTTAGTAATATGGGCTGTATTAATTTAGATTTCTGCACATGGTATTTGCTAGAGTTTATTTTAAAGTTTAGGCAATTATTTATTTTATTTTTTTAAATTTATCTATTTTATGTATGTGAGTATACTCTTGCTGTTTTTAGACATACGAGAAGAAGGCATTAGATCTCAATTCAGATGGTTGTGAGCTACCATGTGGTTATTGGGAATTGAACTCAGGACCTTGGGAAGAATAGTCAGTGCTCCTAACCACTGAGCCATCCCTTCAGCCCCTAGGCAAATCTTTGAAGGTTACACATAGACAGGAAGGTGATGAGAAAGCACAGCAAATGGCAGTCTCACTGGATTGCAGAGACAAAGCAATTTGGTGGGCGAGAGAAATAGGTCAGTGGTTAAAAGTACTGGCTGCTTTTTCAGAGGATCCAGGTTCGATTCCTCAGAGCATCCATGTTTGATTCCTAACACCAATACACCAGTGTGATGGCTAACAGTTGTCTGTAGTTCAGTCCCATAAGATCAGACACCTTCCTCTGACCTCCATGGCACCAGGCATGTGATGTGGTACACAGATAGATACATGCAGGCAAAACACCCATATGGCTCTCTCTGTCCTCCCATTCCACTGCACTTGCTTCTCTCAGGACCCTGTGAACTGCTCACACCACGTCTGGACATGTTGCTAGTTAACTTTCCCAGGGCAAACCTCAGCAGGGTGAGGATGGCTAAAGTAGTAGCTTCCTGTTGCTCACAGAGACAGAAACACATCTGTCTGCTTCCTTAGTAGGTCCCCAGTGACACAGCTCTGGCTACTGACTGCCATACTGCCCAGGAGTAGGCCATTGTGTCTCTTCTTTCCTGTCTCGTCACTGTGCTTTCCACAGTCACTCTAGTTATCCACCCAGAAGTCTACTTCTCAGATCGCACTTGAGAAAAACTCAAAATAAGACCAAACAATAGAGTAAGCTAGTTTAACCTTCCTTATATGTATGTAAACAGTACCAGGACTGTCAGTAGGAAGTGATGAAGCCCCAGTCCTGCTTGAGAGTTTTAACACATTTTTCTTAGTAACTAATGGAGAACATTCATAAAGATAGAGATTTGAACAGCATGATCAGCAAACTTGACCCAGTTTATAACTGTAGAACACAACCCAAGAGAACTGCAGAGAACTGCATTTCTTTTGCAGCACAAACTGAATGATTACCAAAATTGACTCTATCCTGGGCCATGAACAGAGTCTTGAAATCATAGATAAACTTTTTTTTTTTTTTGGTTGAACTCTCTTAACATAGCAGAAACAAGTTAAAAAAATAACCTTGAAAAATTAAAGTTATGAATGACCTAGAGAAGTCATAATAGAAATGAAAAATAGTTTGTATAGTCCCAGACTTCAGCTCTGGAAGTCTAATAATCCAACTGTAAGTAGTTAATAACAGCCTTAATGTGTACATAGCAGCACAGGCAAGAGGTAGGGAGAAATTATGTCCATGGAATCTACAGAAGAAGCAACACAGCTCTCCCGTTATTGATAGAAGAAGCACATGGAAAGGCCAGTCAGGGTGGAGAGTTGATCAGAATCAACCTGACCTAGTTAATCTTAAGCGTGTTCTTCTTAAGTGACTGAAACATTTTGCTTTAGTCAGGTAGCTCTCACCATAATCAGCAGATTAAGTTGTATATTTTTATAACAAAGTAGATTTAAGCTTAAACAACACAATGAAAGACAACTTTTCAAGTACTTGGAAATTAAGCAACATACTTCTTGATGACCTTCCAAGTACTTGGAAAATCAATGCACTTCTAAATGGTCTTTAGTTTTAGATTTGTTTATTTTATTTTTGGATATAAATGCTATACCTATGCGTATTTATGTTCACCACATGCGTGTCTGGTACCCATGGAGATCAAAGGAGGGTATTGGATTCCCTGGGACTGGAATTATAGAGGATTGTGAACTGCCATGTGGATTCTGGGAATTGAACTCAGGTCCTCTGGAAGAGTGGTCAGTGCTCTTAACAGCTGAGCCAGTTCTTCAGCCTCCCAAGTGTCTTACGTCATGAAGAAGTCACAGTGCAAGTAGAATATGCTTTGATAGTGAGTAACGATGAACTTGCCGTGGACCACCATTTGTGGGGTTGTATGAATGGCTAGTGGCAGGGCATGTGCTTACACACGCAAAGGCCTGGGTTCAGTCTCCTGTGGATCACCATTTGTGGGGCAGGATGAGTGGCAGAATGTCCACTTCTATATACAGAGGCCCTGAGGTTAATCCCAGCACAGAATCGAACCAAACAGAAAACAACACAGGATGCACCTCATGTGCTTCCTAATGGGAATTTTACCTATTTGTATCTCCAGCTATGTTTCAATAGGAAGACTGAAAATCAGTCATTTAAATATCATGTTTTAAGAAATTAGAAAAAGCTTGAAAGATGGCTTAGTATGTAAATTGCTTGTCACACAAGCATGAGGATCTGAGTTTAATCCTCAGCACCATGTCAACTACAAATACTGCATACGTCTGTAATCAGCGCCAGGGGAATAGAGACAGGAGGATCCCTAGAGCTTGCTGGCCAGCCAGTCTAGCTGAACAGATGAACTCTTGAGCTCAATAAGAGATCTTATTGAAGAAGACACCCAACATCTATGTCTGGTGTCTACAAGCATGTTATACACATGTATGCGCACCTATATACACATAGGAACACACATACACACACCAACACACCCCAACAGAGATGAATGTCTAGGTTCCTGTGTTTCCTGTGTGTACTGGTTAAATTCTAACTAGTTGTCAGGAGAATACTGCTAGATACTTAAGGATTGAGGACTAGTATGAGAGATTGCTGACACTGGGACCGAATCACTGAAGACTGGATTAGGATCACTTCGGAATCTGTCTCTGGTGTCATTGACCCATGCTTTACTTGCAGAAATTACTGTTTAAGTTTTACAGGTCTCTAAAAATGAAATATATTTGGTTATCAAAAATTTTCAATTTTTTATCTATTTTTATGAGCATTTATTATTTTAAGAAAGAGGATTGGGGAGAATAAATCAGACGGGAGTGTGAGTCTTGAACTAACTTTAAATTTGTAAAAGAGTTGTTCCAGTTTTTAGCTGCTGTGTAGACTGCTGACTCAGCATTTACTAGCCTGGCTGGGAAGAAGGCTAACCGAGTATTTACACCTGAGAGCGTTAGTTTGTGAGTGAGTGAAAGGGTTATTCTTGTGAAAGGGTTATTCTTGTTGCTGTGCTGCAGGGATATCATTTCAATGCTAATACTGAACGGTACATCCCTTCCTGCTTTTAGGTTGGAATATTGCATCAGCAGATAGAAGAACAAGAAAAAACCAAGCAAGAAATGGCCCTGGAGTACAAGGAGGAGTTAATGAAGCTGCAGGAGGAAGTGAGCATTTTGTTCTGTGCAGCTATGTGTA